>NC_074701.1:26495254-26656522 GCF_029448725.1 Salvelinus fontinalis | reverse complement strand
GATTCATCAAATCCTCTTGCCAGCTCTTTGTGACCACACAAAAATGTTCATTTTCAAACAGAAGAATCTAGAGAGCAGACAGTGGGGTGTTAACTTTGAGATGCAGTACAGCGGTAATATTAAGACTCTCGAGGATGAAAATGGATTTGTTATTCTTCCTTTATTTTATCATTGACCCACATGCAGAGCTTATTTCATACATGTCTATATGTGAGCCACCGACAAGAAAACCAGACAAATGAATATACAGATTGTGAATAGGGGAGATTGGAGATTAAATGATGCACAGTAAAGCCAAACCATTGCCAACTAACCTTTCCATGTGGAGGTGAACAATGAACTGTGATACCTAGTAGGGCATTCAGGATTGCAGCTCGACAGCAAAAAAAAAACAGCTTAGTCTCGCTCACTGGTGGTGTGCTTGAGTTTAGGGAGCCTGTCATCTGCATTGCAGCGCGAGCTAAAGAGCTGTCTCAAAGGGAGATGTGACTGTCTCTTATCTGCATTTACACAGAATCACAACTGTGAAACACACCACTTATGCAGTCTGACTACAGTATGAGAAAGAGGAGAGAGAGAGATAGACAGATAGATGGATGGACGCACAGACAGACAGACACACATAGGGTTTGAGAGATAAAGAGATACAGGGTTTGAGAGAGGGCCAGATCTGCAGGCATTCCAATAGGAGCATTAACTGATAATTATATGAATACAGAGACCGAGAGAGAGATTGAATTTGATTGAATTGAGAGAGAGAGAAAGAGACAGGGGAGGGAGGGAGGGAGGGAGAAAGAGACAGAAAGAGAGAAAGAGGGGGAGGGAGTGTGGTAGAGAGATAGTGTGGGATAGTGGAGCGAGAAAGGTATAAGACAACCGGAAGTAGGTGGGAGGCAGCATCTGCCTGCCCCTCTCTTTCTCCTCATCTCTTTCTCTCTTTCTCTCTTGCTCTCTCTCTCTCATTTCTCCCTCACTCACGATGAAGACGCTGTGCTTTAGGGATTAAACACCAGGGTGTGTGGGACGGTAATCAGTTGTGTTAATGCTCATGCTGCCTATTGTGTTATCCTCTGCCCTTTTGTTCCAGCCAACCAGCTGTAAACTGAAGGACACCAAGACAGAACAGAGTACACACACACACAGTCAACAAGACCAGAGCCAGAATATAGCACAATCACAATAACACAATAACAATAACACAATCACTGGGATTCAGAACTACCAGTTCAGTATCTTTCCATGGAAAGTATTTTTGTTTTGCAAATAAGTAGCTACCCAGCTAGCACATACTGTACGGTTCTGAGCTTGGTGAGAGCTTCGTTTTCCTGTGGTTATTTTCATACAACCTTTTTCACAATGTTCTGGGACTGGTGCATTCTCATCACATTTAAGGAACTTGGCAAAATAACATTAATTTCTTGGTACTTCATTATTTTAACAGAAAGTTTCCTTAAACTTCAGACATGGTTACATTTAATACAATTTTTAGTAATGTTCTGCAACTGGTTTGACACTGGAAATGTTCTCAAATAACTCAGAGAACGTTAAGAAACAATGTTCTCCTGTGGGAATTTCTATACATTCCATAAAAACCACAAGAAAACATTAGAAACTTTCAAATAATGTTCTAAGAATGTTTTTCAAAAACATTTGCATTCCATTCTCAGCATCAACAAAACTACCGTATATCTTCTATCTTGTTAAGTGTGTTCAGGTGTGTTGGCCACAACCACTAACTGGCCACACCTGCTATTAATGAATGCTTGTTCCCTTTGAAATGGGGTATGTTTGAATAGACTAAAATATACAGCTTTGTATGAGTAAAAAAACATGGTATGCTAGCTCCATCCTGGTGGCACAGTGGACTAATTCCATGAATAGAGAACAGAATAATTGTCATAGTAGTGTGTATAGGTGGCATGGAAGTCAGACGCAGGAGAGTAAGACGGAGTGTAAATGTAGACTTTTACTAAATGTCCACTCAATATGCTCCAAGCACGAAAATATACATATATCAAACAAACATGGGTATGAGGACCCGTCGCACACCTATACAACAATAAAACAATACTTGACATAAAACAATCTCTGACAAACACATGAGGGGAAACAGAGGGTTAAATACACAATAGGTAATGAATGGGATTGAAAACAGGTGTGTGGGAAGACAAGACAAAACCAATGGAAAATGAAAAATGGATCGATGATGGCTAGAAGGCCGGTGACGTCGACCGCCGAACACCGCCCGAACAAGGAGAGGCAACGACTTCGGCAGAAGTCGTGACAATAATTTAGGTTTGAGTCTCACTGATGCCTTGTCACCATAAAAGATACATGTGTTTGCATGTATCCTATCTGTGCTTGGTGTTCGAAAGAATTAACCTAAGCTAGCAGTGTTATTGAAAGTCTTACTGAAACGTTCAGTGAAAGTTTTAAGGAAGTTATTCAAAAACCTCTAAATAACTTGTAATTTCTGTTCTCAGAATGTTTAAGAAACATTAAGTTTTATCGGTAAAGAAACGAATGGCTTCATTTCGAGAGACAATGGGAAACTAAAACGTATGTTCCCACAAGTTCCAAGGTACCAAATCGGCTAGCTGGGTAGATCTTTACATAAAAAAGCAACCATTTGTCTCAACGTCTGAGTCATATTTCTGGCGGCAATTGGAAAATCTTCTTCATCATTCCCATGATGACAGTTTCCATGCAGAAAATCGTTTTCATGAAATATAAGTGTGAATATTTCCAACACCTCACTTCAGAACTAGACTGTGTGAACTATGGGTGAAAAAGATATTCTATAAGAGGGCCAGGCGAAAATAGCATTTCAACATCACCTCAATAGGAATAATAGAGCAGGTCACAGACAGTTCAGGATCAGGACAGATTCCCCCACTCATACGCCCCCATACCTCCCTCCCCGTCCCTCCCTTACCTCCCTTACCCCCTCCCTCCCCTCATCTCCCCATCCATTCCTTCTTCTCTTTACCCTCCTCCCCTCCTTCCCTGTGCTTTGCACTCTATAATTGCTTTGACCCTGAGGCTCCGGCAGAGGTTTTCAGAGGCTGCAGAGAAGGACGGGATAATCATGTCACATCGATGGAGCCTGTCTCAAATCTAGCCTTGGCCAGAGAGAGGTGGCACTGCAAACAGAGTGGGAACACAGAGCAGCGAGGGGAAAGTCAGGAGCAGGATAAGTAGTCAGGCAAGGAGATATGGAGTCAGATTGGGAGAGAGTCAGAGAAAAGAGGGCAGTGAGACAAGTGACCCCAGCCAAGGTCATATCACTAGAGGAGTCACACACACCAATACAGGATGCAGGCTTAAAGGGATACTTTGGGATTTTATCGACTTCCCCAGAGTCAGATGAACTTAAAGAGATACTTCGGTATGGTGGCAATGAAGGCCTTTATTCACTTCCCCAAAGTCAGAAGAACTTGTGGATACCATTGTTATGTCTCTGCGTCCAGGATGAAGGAAATTAGAGGTAGTTTCACAAGCCAATGCATGCTACAGTAGCTTTTACCATAGACTTCAGGTCATTGCGCTACTGCTAGTTAGCAATTGCACTAACGCTAGTTAGCAAGTTAGCTAAATAAAAGTGTATCCATGAGTTCATCTGACTCTACTGAAGTAGATAAAGGGCTTCACTGCAAAAATCCAGAAGTATCCCATTAAGCCTAATGTAGACATCCTCATTAAGGATTTTCTTCATATAAAAACATAAAATCGTTCAGATGCAGCCCATCAAAAGTGAATATTTTGAGTATGTTTTAGCACAACTCTTACTATTTGTATGTGAACAGAGCAGTTTTACAGGCAATTATATTCCATGTAACTGAAACTGTTATTGTCTATCCTGTATCCATTCTAGTAGTATGCATGTTTACATGGCTCTGAACACCTTCCTGTTCTGTCTGGAGGGAGAGATTGTTAGTCTTGTTTGGTCACAGAGGACAGATCTGCTTATCTGATCGCATTTTTTGCCCTCTCACCAGAGCGTCCATCTAGGAACCATACCGGTGAAAAATGAATCGCTCACAAACAACAACACATATTTTTCTCTCCTATTAGAATAACTGCATAACTTCCCTCTCCGGATAACACTTGCTCATTGGAGGAATGGGTGAAAGAGGAGATGTGTCGAAGGGAAAAACTATTTTAAGCCATTATCGAAACAAGTCTTCGATACATGCAGTGTCATTTTTTTGTCTTCCCTTTTATATCTCTTCATCCCTCTAATGACAAACTGAGAAGGCCTCTGTCTTCTGAATCCTTCTTCTGCCTCCAAACGCATTCAGGGAACACGTTTGCGTGTGAGCGCGTGTGTGTGTGATTATGAGGGTAAGGGTTAGTGCAAGTTTAAGTGTGTGTACATACATTTATGAGTGCTAGCTCTCTGAGTTTAGGTATTGTCTGGGTTAATTTAATACAGTAGCAGTCAAAAGTTTGGACACATCTGCTCATTCAAGGGATTTTCTTTATTTTTACTATTTTCTACATTGTAGAATAATAGTGAAGAGATCAAAACTATGAAATAACACATATGGAATAATGTAGAAACCAATAAAGTGTTAAACAAATCAAAATATATGTTATATCTGAGATTCTACAAAGTAGCCACCCTTTGCCTTGATGACAGCTTTGCACACTGTTGGCATTCTCTGAACCAGATTCATGAGGAATGCTTTTCCAATAGTCTTGAAGGAGTTCACACATATGCGGAGCACTTGTTGGCTTCTTTTCCTTCACTCTGCGGTCCAACACATTCCAAACCATCTCAATTGGGTTGAGGGTGGGTGATTGTGGAGGCCAGGTCATCTGATAGAGCACTCCATCACTCTCCTTCTTCGTCAAATAGCCCTTACACAGCCTGGAGGAGTGTTGAGTCAATGTCCTGTTGAAAATCAAATGATGGTCCACCTAGCGCAAACCAGATGGGATGGCGTATCGCTGCAGAATGCTGTGGTAGCCATGCTGGTTAAGTGTGCCTTGAATTCTAAATAAATCACAGACAGTGTCACCAGCAAAGCACCCCCACACCATCACAACTCCACCTCCATGCTTCACGGTGGGATCCAGCAATTCGACCATGTAGGCCTGATTCACGCAGTCTTCTCTGAACAGTTGAGATATGAGATATGATTTGAGATATGTCTGTTACTTGATGCAGAGATCATCCATTCACCTACTCTGCGTCTCACAAAGACACAGCGGTTGGAACCAAAAATCTCAAATTTGGACTCAATCAGACCAAAGGATAGATTTCCACCGGTCTAATGTCCATTGCTCGTGTTTCTTGGCCCAAGCACATCTGTTATTCTTATTGATGTCCTTTACTTGTCACGCCTGCTCCCGCTCTTCCCCCCTGGCGCTCGAGGGTGCAAGGCTACCCTGCATTACGCACTCCTGTCACCATCATTTATGCACACCTGCCTTCCCTCGTCACGCGCTTCAGTGATATTGGACTCACCTGGACTCACTCAATCACCTGTTTATTACCTCCCTTATATTTGTCAGTTCCCCAGCTCTGTTCCCCGCTGCTGCGTTTTTTGTCAGATGTCCGTGTTACCTGTGTGCTGATGCTGTTCCTGTCTTGTTCTATGTCCGTTCCCAAATAAATGTCTGACTCCCCATACCTGCTTCTCCTGTCTGGCGTCGGCCCTTACAGAATGCAGCAGCTATCACACTAAGCATCGGGGAGTACTGGCATTCCGGTTGGTGGTGACGTTGGCCCTGGGTCGCCGCCGATGGATCCGGGAGTGCCTAGCCAGCTCGTCGGGCTTCCACGCCCTAGCGGGTTCGAGAGGTTTCCTTGCACTGGTTGGCTCGGAAGACGCCCATCCCATGTCGGGCCTCAGCCGGATCGTCAGGTCTTGTTCGCCCAGCCAGCCAATGAGTTTTCTTCTTTTGTTGGTTACGTCGGGCTTGGATTCCGCCGCCGATGGAACCGGGAGTGCCTAAGCCAGCTCATCGGGCTTCCACGTCCTAGCTGGCTCGTGAAGTTTCCTTGCCTCGGTTGGCTCTCCAGGTTCCCATCCCACGTCATACTCTGCCGGATCATCGGGCTTCCATGCCGCAGCGGGATCGACAGGCGTTCATGTCTCAGCCGGCTCGCCAGGCTCCCACGCCTTTGCCGGGTTCTCGGAGAGTTTACCCCCAGCCAGCTTGCCTAGCGCCCATGTCTCGGCCGGCTCACTCAGGTGGGACGCAGGGTGGCGCCCCTAGAAGGGGGGTTACGGTCACGCCTGCTCCCGCCCTTCCCCCTGGAGCTCGAGGGTGCCAGGCTGCCCTGCATTACACACTCCTGCCACCATCATTTACGCACACCTGCCTTCCCACGTCACACGCTTCAGTGATATTGAACTCACCAGGACTCACTCAATCACCTGTTTATTACCTCCCCTATATTTGTCAGTTCCCCAGCTCTGTTCCCCGCTGCTGCATTGTTTGTCATATGTCCGTGTTACCCGTGTGCTGACACTGTTCCTGTCTTGTTCTATGTTTGTTCCCTAATAAATGTCTGACTCCCTGTACCTGCTTCTCCTGTTCGGCGTCGGCCCTTACATTAGCGGTGTTTTTTTTTGCAGCAAGTCGACCATGAAGGCCTGATTCAAGTAGTCTCCTCTGGAACAGTTGATGTTGAGATGTGTCTGTTACTTGAACTCTGTGCAGAATTTATTTGGGCTGGAATCTGAGGTGCTGTTAAATCTAATGAACTTATCCTCTGCAGCAGAGGTAACTCTGGGTCTTCCTTTCCTCTGGCGATCCTCATGAAACCCAGTTTCATCACAGCGCTTGATGGTTTTTGCGACTGAACTTGAAAAAATGTTTAATGTCCTTGAAATTGTCTGCGTTGACTGACCTTCTTGTCTTAAAGTAATTATGGAATGTTGTTTGTCTTTGCTTATTTGAGCGGTTTTTGCCATAATATGGACTTGGTCTTTACCAACAACACAACTCATTGGCTCAAATGCATTAAGAAAGAAATTCCACAAATTAACTTTTAACACCTGTTAATTGAAATGCATTCCAGGTGACTACCTCATGTAGTCGGGTGTGCAAAGCTGTCATTAAGGAAAAGGGTGGCTACTTTGAAGAATCTCAAATATAAAATCTATTTTGATTTGTTGAACACTTTTTTGGTTACTACATGATTCCATATGTGTTATTTCATAGTTTTGATGCCTTCACTATTATTCTACAATGTAGAAAACAGTCAAAAGAAATAAAAACCCTGTAGTGAGTATGTGTCCAACCTTTTGACTGGTACTGTATCTAATCCTCATTTTATTTCACCATATCTCTCGACCACATTGGAGACTTTAAAAAAGCTCTACTCTAGAAGACAATGATCTCATTTCATTTAAACCCTATTATCCCATCAAGTGTCTCATCCCTTGACCTGAGCTCAGTTACAAAGAAGTTTGTTCTGGCCTTGGAGCTAATGCCTGTGTTTCATTAGTCAAAGCCCCACCAGCAGGCCATCCGGCGGGAGGTGGCCATGCAGCGGGCCATGCAGCGGGCCATGCAGTGGGGGCAGACCATAAAGTGGTGGGTCAGACTCTTTCATCCCTGAAACACAGTCTGGGAAGAGATTAATGGCCCTCCTGCCAGAGTCTGACAGAGACTCCTTTTTTTATAATGAGAATCCCCTGCCGTGCCTAGGCTTTGTGTCCCTGTGTCTCCCTGTCCCAATCTCCATCTCTAAAAGAGATGACCAACCATTGACACTAGCACTGTGTCTGGGAAAATGAACTCAGATGGAAATGGAAATATAATTTTTGACCACATAGATTTGGTTGATTTATTTATTTCTATACATTTTGAAAACCAAAACGTACAATCCAGGAAACAGTAGATAGACAGAATTGTCTAGCCAGAATAAATGTTGGTAGAAGAGTCCATAAGGGAAAACTAATTATGAGGACAAACTGTTGTGTTGTGATGGAAGAGTCATGAGACTTATTTGTAGACAAGACAGATCAAATGATTAAGATTACCCAACGTTTGCAAATAAATACATCATTGTCCCCCTGAGAATGAATTTCATGAATATAGTAAGACAAAGAAAAAAAAGTTGCTAAGCTGAATCAGGGACACATGCAGTATATAGTATACTCTCAATGTACACTATCTTTGTTTAAACTCTTAAAATCACTGGGCCTGAGTTAAATGTACACATCACTGACGATCTGAAATGGTCCACCCATACAGACAGTGTGCTGAAGAAGGCGCAACAGCGCCTCTTCAACCTCAGGAGGCTGAAAAAATGTGGCTTGTCCCCTAAGAACTTCACAAACTTCTACAGATGCATAATTGAGAGCATTCTGTCGGGCTGTATCACCACCTGGTACGGCAACTGCACCGCCCTCAACCGCAGGGCTCTCCAGAGGGTGGTGCAGTCTGCCTAACGCATCACCGGGGGCACACTGCCTGCCCTCCACGACACCTACAGCACCTATGTCACAGGAAGGCAAAACATATAATCTAGGACATCAACCATCCGAGCTACCCCGCTATCATCCAGAAGGCGAGGTCAGTACAGGTGCATCAAAGCTGGGACCGAGAGACTGAAAAACGGCTTCTATCTCAAGGCCATCAGATTGTTGAATAGCATTCACTAGCCGGCTACCACCCGGTTAGTCAACCCTGCACCTTAGAGGCTGCTGCCCCATGTACATAGACATGGAATCACTGGTCACTTGAATAATGGAACACTAGTCACTTGAATAATGTTTACATACTGTTTTACTCATTTCATTTGTATATACTGTATTCTATTCTATTGTATTTTAGTCAATGTCACTCTGACATTGCTCGTCCTAGTATTTATATATTTCTTAATTCTATTATTTTTCCCATTATTCTAGATTCGTGTGTATTGCTGTGAATTGTTAGATATTACTGCACTGTTGGAGCTAGGAACACAAGCATTTCGCTACACCCCCAATAACATCTGCTTAACATGTGACCAAAAATATTTGAGTTGATTTGATTTGAAATGCATTCCATAAGCATTCCATAATGAGTCAGCTGATTGACAAAGTGAACAACATTATTAGGCTAGCATTCTATCCTTCATGCACCGTGTCTGGAGTTAATACATCGTTACAGCAACGTGGTTGAACTTTCTGGGTGTCAAACCATCTTGCTATGTTTGAGATGTAACTAGTTGACATGGACAGGAGTAGAGTGACACTCACTTCTGTGAGATATGCTGTATAGATGGTAAGCTGACAGTGGTGTCATACTGGGAGAGAGGAGAGAGCAGCCAGTGGTTCTGTGGGACCTACAAAATGGATATCCAGCAGTGGCAGACGACAGCTGTCTGGATGAGACATTTCTGGGATGAAAGGAGAACTGACTGCCGTATCCTCCTCTGCATGGCTAGGAAACAGTCACATCTTTCATTAACAGTGTTTTTGCATGTCTGTGGGGGAGTGCGCATGTGCATGTGTGTGTGTGTGTGTTTGTGCGTTTGTGTCCGGGAGTACAAGTGTGCGTGCATGTATGTGCACGTGTGTGTACTTTCAATGCATGCTTGGGTAAACTCATTAAAGGACATACTCTGTAGGGGGTTAGACAAATACCTATGTATCTTCTTCATTTAGATTATAAATTGCCCTTCCCGCCAACTTCATTCAGGGAGCACACAGGGCCAGAAAGGAAGGGATATAAAGAGATGAAGGGAGAGACAGAGGAAGAGAGAGAGAGGAAAAGCGGGATGAACTCCTGGGAACCCTCCCCCCATGGAGGCTAATTAACCTTTCAGGTTCTCCACATCCCTTCACTGAGCAACCGATGGGGGCAGGTGGCGGCCCAGGGACCAGACGACTGACTCAGTTTGAGACTGACCTTTTCTCAGGACTTCTGACCTCTCCCTCCATCTGTCCCCCTCCTTGTCTCTTTCCCTCGCTCTCCCTCTCTCTGCCCCTCTCTCCCTCTCTGCCCCACTGTCCCTCTCTCTGCCCCTCTCTCCCAGCAAGACCCTGTCCAGAGCGTTATATCCTGCTGCCCCGGTGTCAGATGCAATCTTAATAAAACACATTTGTTAAGTGTAGCAAATAATCTCATTAGGTACAAGGTCGTCAGCAGTGATAGCCAATGTTCTAGGGCGCTTTGGTGACTCATTCCTGGGCTTGGGCTTTGTGAATGCTGCCCTCTCTAAGGAAGGCCTTACAAGACAGGAATTATTGGTCCTGATGCAAATATAGGCCTACAGTACTTGGTGCCTCATTGCCACATTCCATTTTAGCAACTCATCCATGCCTCTGCGTCTATTTACTCTCATTTTTTTGAACTCACACCTCCTCCATCTTACCTACAGAGTAATGACTCCAATCTGTCTCCCAGCCTGCCTCGAGCTCCAGATAGAAGCTACATTGCAGAAGCTCCAGTCTCATTTCAACAAGGGCAAGACAGAGCAACTCATGTGGATATCGTGGGTCTTAGCTAGCAGATTGGTGTTCAAATCGGCACTTCCTTAGTCATTCATAGCTTTCACCTAGCAGCTACATTTGTCTTAGTATTTGTATAAAAGACGCGAATTGGCTATAAATGTGTTGAGAGAGAATGAAAAGGACACCACAGTAGACTAATCAAATACTTTTATTGTCAGCCATTTTCTGTTATCCTGCCTATCCAGCTCCATCACATCAAAACATACTCTCTCTACATCACACACAACACACACACCCGCGCATACGCACACGCACACACACATGTACACTGTCTGCTTTACAAGACCAAGTAGCAGAGAGCAATTACTCTTCCTCGTTTCACGATTTCTCCGGGGTCTTAAAAAATAATGTGTTTTCAAATTCGGGTCTGTGGCGTATTTCAAGCCTCGTCTGTCGGTGAAATATGAGCACGCAGGGGCGAAATGAAAGGCAGCCTCTGGGATATAGTGCTGGGAGTAAATAACCTGATACCAGTGTGTGTGTTAGAGAGACACAGGATAACATTTAAACAACGGACACAGGCCTAGGTGCTTCTACCAGCCAGAGGAGAGGGATGGGTTGACAAACTGTATGTTTTATAGCAACCTACTTGATGACCTCTATCCCCAGAGAGGGATGATATCTCCTCCCACCCCAGGGTAGGCCACTGCCCAGGACTTGGACTTGATTTTATCACTTATCAACAGAGGGACAGAAAACATAGTTCTGAACCGGGTAATTACTGCTTCAGGTTACATTTCTCCAAGGTTATGGTTTGTTTTCCTCTTACAGTTTTAGACTGTATTTATTTTGAAGTCCAAGTGGGATGGGGGAATGACATGCAGTACAGTTAACAACATTGATTTGAGTGTTATTGATGATCTATATTTGAGTGCATTCCTCTACAGTGGTAGCAGGGGAAGCTGATGTGATGGCCAGGGGCATTGATAAGATAGTTTGCTGATTATGAACTAGAGCAGGTATTCTCAAACTGGGGATTCACAGCTTTCACTTAGGAGCTACATTTGTCTTAGTATTTGTATAAAAGACGCAAATTGGCTTTCAACGTGTTGAGAGAGAATGAAAAGGACACAACAGTAGACTAATCAAATACATTTTTTGTCAGCCATTTTCTGTTATCATGCCTATCCAGCTCCATCACATCAAAACATACTCTCTCTACATCACACACACACACACACACACACACACACACACACACACACACACACACACACACACACACACACACACACACACACACACACACACACACACACACACACACACACACACACACACACACAATCCCGTTTGGGGTACGCCAAATAAAAATGTGATACACATTTTCAAGCAGTCCATTTATATTTTCCAACGGGGCTATACATTTGGGTAAGTTTTTTTTCTCACTGAGTAGCCTCGTTTCACTGCCAAAAATAAAATTAAACCATCTAGCGTTCAGCGAAATAACAACACAATGCCAAATTACAGGTTTGCCTAGTCAAATAATTACAGCTTTTTTCAATTGTTTAAGCACAATTTTGAAAACAGGGCCCGGTTTGTCAAAACACTACACACAATTAGCACAACCCTACACCAAAGTAGCACAACACTTCAGATCATTTGCAAAATGGAACACTTTTGTCAAAACTATACACGACTTCATAAAAATAATATTTTGTTACCATACGAAACACACACATTTCATATGACTTCAATCTTTTTGAACCAGTTACACACTGCTGTTGCTAACCTAAAACACTTTTAGCAAGTCTAATTGTCAGTGATTAGAGTACTGTAAATGAAGTACACAGAGAAAGTGCAACTATACAAACACTACACAAGACCAACGCTGCAGACTGAGGAAAATATAATTTATTTCTCTCCATATACCCAAATCAGTCAACATGTCAACATGGAGAATCACAACAAAACATGTCCCAGTTTTCATGCTACTTCAGTAGTGTGCATAACACTGTTAGCTAGGCAAACAGACAAACGTAAAATACTGTATCCAGTACAGGTTACAATTACAGTAAATAGCAAAAAAACTGACAATATTGTACAGAAAATACTACAGTAAACATACTATACATTATCTCTTCGCCTAGTTGGATCTGGCCAGAAAATTTCATCAACATCACAAGCAACATCGTCATTAGCCAGACAACGCGGGAAGAACTGTCTTGAATGTCGAATCCATCCTTGCACAGCTGCGGCGTCGACTTGGTCACAGGCGTCCTCCATGGCCTGAATGAGGGGTACCTGAGCCTGGGGCTGGAGATCGTAAACCTTCCACCTCCATGCAGAGAAAAACTCTTCTATAGGGTTTAGAAACGGAGAGTATGGTGGAAGGTATAGTACTGTCAACTGTGGATGGTGTTGAAACCAGTTCTGGACCAAAGCAGAGCGGTGGAATGACACATTGTCCCAGATGACCGTGTATTGCATCTGGTGCATTTCATTTCCTGCTGTGACGTTGTGGTGCAATCGGTCCAAAAATGTGAGAATATGAGGTGTGTTGTAAGGGCCCATTTTGGCATGACGGAAGACAACCCCATGCTGTGAAATGGCAGCGCAAAGGGTGATGTTACCCCCGTTCCCGACCCTCAATCCTATGTAGAGAATAATACATGTAACTTACTGGACAATGTCCCAGGAAGGGGTATCACAAGTGCTGATATGGTGCATACAATAAGCGGCTGATTACTGTAACTTTAGACAGATCTTCTTTTACCTGTTTTCCTGTCGAAAAGTCCTTATGACAGATGCCACTATATATCTGCTAAGATTTGGCTGAACTCTCAGTCCAGCCTCCCTCAGCGTCAATCCGTGGTTCACAACATGGTCCACTAGTGTTGCACGAATGTCATTTGATAAGTTTGGTCCTCTTCTTCTTTGTGCACGTTCTCCTCCTGCCTCAGGTCTTCCTCGACCTCTGGCTCGGCCTCTGCCTCTACCTCCTTCTCCTCCTCTGTGTACTCCTCCTCTCACCCTCACTCTTCTTCTGACTCCTTCCATTTTGGTTGAACCTACCTGCTGCATTTTTATAGTGCTTAAACCTGATTGATGTGTCTACAATTTAGCAATCATGTGTTTGTGCAACTGATGTCTGTGTTTAACAGATTGGCTCATAGGTGTGGTAATTTGACAGTCAGTGCTTTGGAATTGCAAGGAAGTGACATCATGATATACTTCTGTGTCTGATGTATACAAGTGTGTTTAGTGTTTTTGCAAATCACTGTGTGTAATGTTTTGCAAATAGTGTGAAGCTGACAATGTGCTTATAGTTGTGCAAATCTAGCCTTGTGTTTTGCTCCTTGAGTGTAAGGTTTTGCTAATTGTGGGAAAAGTTCAATTTTAGTGTGTAAGCAATCGTAAAAAACTGTAACATCCAATCACATTAACCGTTACTCTCTCGCGGGAAACCTTCCCTCTTGCGCAGACATTTGGAAATGAAACATGACAATTTGAAAAATACGTTTTTTGAGCGAGAATTAAGAAGACGTTTGAGTAGTAAGACATGTATAAAAGCAACAGATACCATTAATAAGAGGGGCTAGAAGATTTGTATATGGTGAGCTACCGAGTGGCTAGGACAAGCAAGCCCCATACATTGCGGAGGACTTAATTCTTCCTGCTGCCGCGGATATGGCTGGGACAATGCTGGGGGAAAAAGACCCAAAAACTATACAGACAATGTCTTTATCTAACAACACTATTTCACGACGCATCAGTGACATGGCAGGGGAAGTTTTGAAACAATTACCTCTTTGCATACAATGCTGGTTATCAACGAGCAAAGTATTGACCCGTTTTTTTAAATTGAGACGAGCTTAAAGTTTTCTTTACTGACCATCATTTTCACTTGTCTGACTGCTTGCATGATGATGAGTTTCTCACATGACTGGCCTATCTGGGGGATGTTTTTTCTCGCCTGAATGATCTGAATCTAGGATTACAGGGACTCTCCACAGCTATATTCAATGTGCGGGACAAAATTAAGGCCATGATTAAGAAGATGGAGCTCTTCTCTGTCTGCATTAACAAGGACAACACACAGGTCTTTCCATCATTGTATGATTTTTTGTGTGCAAACGAACTCAAGCTTACGGACAATGTTAAATGTGATATAGCGAAGCACCTGAGTGAGTTGGGTGCGCAATTACGCAGGTACTTTCCCGAAATGGACGACACAAACAACTGGATTCGTTATCCCTTTCATGCCCTGCCTCCAGTTCACTTACCGATATCTGAACCAGAGAGCCTCATCGAAATTGCAACAAGCGTTTCTGTGAAAATTGAATTTAATCAGAAGCCACTGCCAGATATCTGGATAGGGCTGCACTTACAGTTTCTTGCCTTGGCAAATTGCGCTGTTAAGACACTGATGCCCTTTGCAACCACGTACCTATGAGAGAGTGGATTCTCGGCCCTCACTAGCATGAAAACGAAATACAGGCACAGACTGTGTGTGGAAAATGATTTAAGACTGAGACTCAAATACAATCCAACATTGCAGAGTTATGTGCATCCTTTCCTCATTATACTGTGGTGAGTTATTCACAATGTTTTGATGAACAAATATGTTTCTATATGTAAGATGGCTAAATAAAGAGCAAAGTTATTGATTATTTGACAAAAGCTTACACTCATTTTTATGTTTAACACATGTAATGTATAGTCTGTGTGTGGCAGGCTTGCAATGATGGCAAAAAACAACATTTCAGAGTGCACTGACCCTGTTGTTAGAGGGGGTACGCAGCTGTAGGTTGAATGTTTGAAGGGGTACGGGACTATAAACATTTTGGGAACCACTGAACTATAGGATGTAGTGACAGGTTGAATGGTGTGGAACTGTAACCCTCTGATTAAAAACACTGCTGAGACCAGAGCCCTGATATAGACCACCAACCTTTCTTGGGTAACAGAAACAGAAATTGACTACTGGTGAAAAGCAAAATAAAAATATTAAATAATCTGTAGCTATGTTGTATAAAATAAAATCTAGCGTAACTAGTTATTCATTTCTCATAGGGGTCTATGACATGCATGAGTTCAGACAATCACAAGGCGCATGTTGAGTCCGGGGAGTGAGTCAACACTTTTGATTCAGCCTATGTAAGATCCCAAATTACTTTTGCGCAGTGTAGGGATGGTCGCTGGGTAAGAGAAGCTCAAGACCAGAGTTCTAATGCTAATCCCCAATCTGCATAAACTGCATGCACTCTATTCTAACTAGCGCTTCCTCTGCTCGCCACCCCTCTGTGTTAATGTGATATGATGTCCTCTCGCAGTTGGTTTTGAAGGTAGAGGTAAAAATGAAGACGGGCGCGGTTTCCATGGTAACGCACTCCATATGATTCGGTCCGATCCCAGTTGAAGCAATCTAGATTTCTAACGGAACTAGATATTCCAGACAGCCCACAGCGTGGAATCGGGAGCACCTTTTCTGCTGACCAAGAGACTTAGATTCAACTGAATAACTGACCACTCGTCATTAGCCAAAAGCCCTCTGGGGTCAACATAGGACTGGAATGCATCAGCAATGTCCGCTAGCAACCAAGATCTGTGACTTTGTGGTGTAGTGCATCTTATAATCTACTGGTCTCTTGGAGATGTGTAGATTCTGATTGCTGTCTTGGACCACACTACACACCGTGCCCATATAGGAAAGCCTTTGTTTAAGTGTGTGGTTCTTCAGCGTAGAAGAGCTGGGGCTTAATCTTAACCAGTGCTAATTAAAACACAAAATGAAGATGCTGGGATGCGCCTCCTAAATACACAATTATTTCCAAAACAACAACCCAGTGTTGTTCAGCTGAGACCACTGAATGGAAGGCTGATTCACAAGGCTTCACTGGGAGAGTAGCTGGGAGTCTCCATACACTATAATTCTTTCTTGTCTCCCGCTGTTCTTCTCTTTCATTCACCCTCCTCCTTCCCCTCTGGCTTTTCTACCTTCTTTTCTCACACACAATTTTGAAGATAACCTGAAATGTCTTCACATAAGTAAACTATTTTATTCAAGCTCCTCGAGGCAAAACACATTTGTGAAAGAGTGAAATTAAGGTAACTGAAGACAGTTGCCTTGTTTGGAGAGGCATACAGTAGATTGTTGCTAATGAGAGCTTCTATTTGTCTATGAACTCAGATCTGAAAGAGACATTTTTCAAGATGCCATTTTCTGCCAGTCATGATTGTGTGTGTGTGTGTGTGTGTGTGTGTGTGTGTGTGTGTGTGTGTGTGTGTGTGTGTGTGTGTGTGTGTGTGTGTGTGTGTGTGTGCGTGTGCGTGTGCGTGTAACTTTACCCGGCAGTGTGATTTGCCTTCCTTCCATCTCACCCCCCTCACATGGGTTGCTCACAGCCATACTGCTGGAATAATGAAATTAATGTTTTATAGGCAATTACGCTGGTAAGATGAAGAGCTAGGACAGACAGACCAGAATATGAGGAAATCTCCCTCCCTCCCTCTCACTTCTCTCCCTTGATCTTTTTGTAGTCTTTGCATTTCACTTTTTTATTTTTGTCTCTAAACCTCTCTTTGTATCCATGCCAAGAGGGAAAATATATATCAAATCATCACCTTTTTTAAACGTTGTTTTATCCCACCGGATTCTCTCTTGCTTTAACTGTTCCAACTGGTGGGAGTAAGACGTTATTCTCTTCATGGGCGGCCAATGTATTCTACCTGACGGGGATAAACAGCGGGCTGCCAATGTATTCTACCTGACAGGGATAAACATTTGCTGGAGAGTAGATATATCTGTGAGACGTTGTCATCCATAATACAATCTGTTTATTCAGTGAGCTGTATATTTGCTGGCATTCAGACTATGATTGCATCTACACTTCTCTCACCCCCTCACTCTTCCTCTCGTTGTCTCGCTTTCTGACTTTTACCCATGCAAGTAAAAATGTTAGTGAATTAAGTAGCTTTAGTTACAGGAATAATCTATTGGTCTGTGCAACATCAAATAATAGGAGAAAATCAGCTGGTACATAAAAAGAAGACAAGATTGGAGCGTGCCGTGTTCATTACTCAGTGTCATTCCATCTTGCTGCCCAGCCGCCAACAGCAATTTATAAATCATGGCAGAGAATATCTCATCACTGTGCACATTTCTGGGTCTGGCTCCGCTCCAACTCCTCAATTAGTCAGTATTTTCCTGGAGCGGGCGGGCTGGGCCTACTTATTCATTGATCAGGCCCCTGGATAGTTGCCCAGTACGTTGCCTGCTCAAATTCAGTAGATGCAGGATCCTAATCCTGAGGCAGGGCTAGATAGAAAGACATCTGCCCTTGATTCCTCCACCAGTTTTACTGGGTAAGGGACTGTATCTGTTTTATGATCAGACTCAACTAAATCTGTGTCTGGTTTGGAACATTAATGCTTTCCAAGATTGTCATTTGAGATTAATTATGTTACGCGTATCTGGTGTGGTACAGCTCATTCCCATTTGTAAAGTATATGATTGATATATGATGCATCAGAACAGCCTCGATTCGTTGGGGCATGGACTCTGCAAGGTGTCAAAAGCTTTCCATAGGGATGCTGGCCCATTCTTCCCACATTTGTGTCAAGTTGGCTGGATTTCCTTTGAGTGGTGAACCATTCTTGATACACATGGGAAACTGTTGAGCGTGGAAAACCCAACTGCTTTGAGGTTCTTGACACAAACCGGTGCACCTGGCATCTACTACCATGCCCCTTTCAAAGGCACTTAAATATTTTGTCTTGCCCATTCACCCTCTGAATGGCACACATACACAATCCATGTTTCAATTGACTCAAGGCTTGAAAATCCTTCGTTAACCTGTCTCCTCCCCTTCATCTACACTGATTGACATGGATTTAACAAGTGACATCATTAAGGGATCATATCTTTCACCTTGATTCACCTGGTCAGTCTATGATAACAGCAAGTGTTCATAATGTTTGGTACATTCAGTGTATATGATATACTCCTTTGTGATGTTCAAAATGTCAAAACACTGATTCATCGTCATTATGTACCCAAAACAATGTACAGTGCTATTCTTTGTAGGAAGTCAGACATTTGTATTGGTAGCTTGGCGTCACTTAATCCTCTTCTCTCCTTGGGTCGTGTCTGTCTGCTATTGTTCACCTCACCCCACCGCTCAACAACCTCAGCTCCCTCAATTATTCATCCCAAAATGTTTCTTCCAATAACTCCCTGAAATACCATTTTAAGAAACATTGTTATGTCTTATGTAAAATCGTTCAATTATTAATTCCTCAGGTCTTAACTGGGGGGTTTTTTCTCAATTTTTTTTCTCATTCCATTTTGTTTTCTGGGGACATTCTTTTGGGCTGTGGCTTGCATTGCGATGTCACTTCAACCTTTTCCTTGCATTCTGCAGGTAAGTGTATGCACATTGCACTCATATTTATGGACTCATTATTTATAGACTCAATTCAAATGGACCTGCTTTGAGTTATTATTCTGTCATGCATAGAGACCGTGTGGAGTTCAGGGTATTGTTGGCTACAATTGGTGCTAGCTGTTGGGTATCACAGAGGCAGGGCCAGGCAGGATGTGACCTCACTATCCCATGTGGACAGATGATGTTATGTGGGGGAAGCAGAGGTCATGGCCAGTAGCAATGGTGCATTAATCAAGAGATTATTCTGTGATGGACTATTTTCATTTGTAGGATGGGTCTGTTTGCAGACTGTTTTTATGAGGTGTTTCATGTTTTATTATGTATGGCTGGGTGCGCAATTGACGTTTTTGATATACTTCTAGTGAGTTTGGTGCATATGCAAATGAACATCGACAGGTGTCATCATTCCACTGCACCCATACAGAGGAGTGGCCTAGCAACGCTAAGACCTGACATTCCTCACACTTCTCCTGGGGAGGAAACTGACATTTCACCATCGAATACATAATCACAACATCGTTTTGACATGCTGGTCTGGCAACTCTGTCACACTATACAAAAGCTTCTCTGACACTTAACTAGAAACATTGTCTCTAGATCGTAGAAATACTGTCAACAAGACTGTATGAATGTTGTTTCACTTTATCTTCTCATTGTATTCTCAATAGCCTGCAAACACAAGTTGTTCAAAGTTGTCCGAGAAAAAGAGAACTGATAACATCATCACAACTGCCGTACAATATTGAGAACTTGTTTTGCGGTGTGCATGTCAAGGTGAAGTAAACAGTGTAGTGAAAGAATATACACTCCCCTTTACAGGTGTCCATCTCATGGTGTGTGCTGCTGTATGACACGGTAGGTAGGAGGTCACCCCGCTCCAACAGAGCACTGTCTTGTCAGTAGTTGCACTGGGGTTTTGACAATATTTAACATTCAGCTGGTTAGAGATATTGGAGAGTTGATGGGGTTTACCCACATGTCTTATTCTGTCTTTCTTGATCTCATCTCATCAGCTTGCATTTTTCCAAACTGAACTATATTCAACCTTGAGATTCCCTTTGATATTTTTACACGGTACTTTTCAAAGGTCCCTGAAGGCCTCCTGAAGTGCAAGCTGATCTAGTCTCCGTCTCCAACCAGTGTCTGTGTGCCTGTGTGTGCGTGTCTGTGTGCCTGCGTGTGTGTATGTGTGTGTGCATGTGTGCGTCATGTGTGTAGTCCATTGAGACGAACTCAAGAGTCCAGCATGGTGGGAAGACACAAAGAATAGCTCATCTAATGGCCTTTTCCTGTCTGTTTCTGGGTGACACCTTATTGAGGAAATCTATTTGTACCGAGACTCTCCTCCACACTCATTGAAGGGAAACAGGGATGTAGAGACACACAAAAGGATACATGGATTCATCGGGACAGATATAGATTTAGCAATGCAAATAAACAAAGCGATATAGATTGACAAAAATATCCCTCTGACTTGATTGGTTTTAATCTAGTAGATTCTTTCTATTTTGAACGGTGCCACCTGTGCTCTCCAGCCACAGATGGCAGAAACTCACCTCTCTCTCTCTCTCTCTCTCTCTCTCTCTCTCTCTCTCTCTCTCTCTCTCTCTCTCTCTCTCTCTCTCTCTCTCTCTCTCCTCTCTCTCTCTCTCTCTCTCTCTCTCTCTCTCTCTCTCTCTCTCTCTCTCTCTCTCTCTCCTCTCTCTCTCTCTCTCTCTCTCTCTCTCTCTCTCTCTCTCTCTCTCTCTCTCTCTCTCTCTCTCTCTCTCTCTCTCTCTCTCTCTCTCTCTCTCTCTCTCTCTCTCTCTCTCTCTCTCTCTCTCTCTCTCTCTCTCTCTCTCTCTCTCTCTCTCTCTCTCTCTCTCTCTCTCTCTCCATTTGAACTTGGGTTGCCAGAGCTGCCTTCCTTGTGGCATCCGTAGGGGAATCATCAGTGGCACTAATTAATCCACAATGCTGGGTTAGTGAGCTGTGTGCACCAGGGTTGGGGTCAATTCCACTTAAATTCAAGTCAACATTAAAATCCTCAAATTGAAATTACATTTGTTCACTATTGAAAAGCATGGAAGAGAATTGGAATTGTAGTGTACTTACAGAATTGACTGGAATTGAAACGGAATTGACCCCAACCCTGGTGCGCACATAGCCTATACATTAGACAGGCAGAGATTAGAGAGTTAATGACACATTCATGTACACCCATGTGCTAGTTGCTGACTATTAATAACTTCATAAATAGGGATTATAACACTGGCATTGCCATTCAGACTAAGGCCAGTCATGCAACACCTACCAACAGTCCTAACAAGAACACATGGCAGGCTAAGGAAGGGTATGGCACATTTTATTTTTTGTCCTTGCAGGTTATCATGTCCAACAGATTTCACTCACAAAGGATAACATGCCAGGGCATCACATGATATGGGACACTCACGTAAGAGTGTGGGGCATAACCACTGTAGTTAATATTCTACGAAAAGGCCTTTATTCCCCACCGGTAATGCCTAACCTATACATTTGGTTGGTCTTAAATACCCTTACATAGGAGCCCCAGAAATGTACTCAACTGACCAACAGCACATGAAATTATATCTAATATCTCTTATTAGTCAAGCCTTTTTATTATTCAAGCCTGACCTGCAGCGCTGTACTGATCCCAGTAGGTTTCTTCAGACCAGGAAAGTAATGGTGAGTTGAGCTGTCTTCTATGTATTTATCGTTGTCTCCCTCAAGCCCCAGTCTGGCATGGGTGTACTCAGGGTGACATGCTAACAAGGCGACCACACACACAATCCTATGAATATTAAACAGAGAGGTCGGAGATGAGTTAAGAGACAGAGGTGGGAAGTGAATGTGAGGGAAAAATGAAAAGAAATAGAACGAGAGAAGCAGAGACGGTATATTGCCAGCAGCATACCACCCTGCATACCACTGCTGGCTTGCTTCTGAAGCTAAGCAGGGTTGGTCCTGGTCAGTCCCTGGATGGGAGACCAGATGCTGCTGGAAGTGGTGTTGGAGGGCCAGTAGGAGGCACTCTTTCCTCTGGTCTAAACAAAGATCCCAATGCCCCAGGGCAGTGATTGGGGACACTGTCCTGTATAGGGTGCCGTCTTTCGGATGGGACGTTAAACGGGTGTCCTGACTCTCTGAGGTCATTAAAGATCCCATGGCACTTGTCGTAAGAGTAGGGGTGTTAACCTCGGTGTCCTGGCTAAATTCCCAATCTGACCCTCAACCATCACGGTCACCTAATAATCCCAAGTTTACAATTGTCTCATTCATCCCCCTCCTCTCCCCTGTAACTATTCCCCAGGTCGTTGCTGCAAATGAGAACGTGTTCTCAGTCAACTTACCTGGTAAAATAACGCCTAAATAAATCAAAATAAAGAGATAAGAGAGGGAAGAAGAGAGGAGGGAAAACACTAACACTGTGGCTGCTCAGGTTCCGGTGGGGGCCAGAGGGGAAGTGTTAGGAGCCCAGGTCTCCCTCAGCAGATACAGGGTGATCTCTCTCAGCAGAGACAGGGTGATCTCCCTCAGCAGAGACAGGGTGATCAGAGCTACCTTTCCAGGCTGTCTTCCTCCATTTTCCCATTTCCCTGTCTCTCTCAGTGGAGCCGGCTGGGGCCAAACGGAGTAGCCACCGCCAAAGATGGATTGAAATGTCCAGTCCCACCTCACTCTGACAGCAACATTAATCTTCACTCCTCCAGATGAAAGTCTTTCCTCTCTCGTTCTCTTTCTCCATCTCTTTCTATCTCTGCATCAACTCCCCTTTCCTCCATCACTGATCCCTCTAGCCTGACTGAAAGTTATCTCGGGCTCTTTGATAGCGCAATCTGCAGGTGACCTCCACTGTGTGAGAGTGTGTGTGTGTGCTTTGCGTGCATGTATGGGTGGTGGAGAGGCGATGTTGGGGCCAGATGTGTGTGCTCAGTCTGCTGAGAGAAGCTGAATGTGTAGGTTGCATTGTGGGAGAGAGGCAGACAAGATGAAAAGAGAAAAAGGACCCATTTCCCAAGGCTGGATGAGGCCCAGCTAGAGGAGAAAATAACACATTAAAACAACTTCAAATGTAGGTGTGCACTTACATGACACAACGTCGGTAGAGCCAACGTCAGTAGAGCCAACATCGGTAGAACTAACGTCAGTAGAGCCAACGTCAGTAGAGCCAACATCGCAGAGCCAACGTCAGTAGAGCCAACATCGGTAGAACCAACGTCGGAAGAGCCAACATCGGTAGAACCAACGTCAGTAGAGCCAACGTCGGTAGAACCAACGTCGGTAGAGCCAACGTTGGTAGAGCCAACATCGGTAGAGCCAACATCGGTAGAGCCAACGTCAGTAGAGCCAACGTCGGTAGAGCCAACATCGGTAGAGCCAACGTCGGTAGAGCCAACGTCGGTAGAGCCAACGTCGGTAGAGCCAACGTCGGTAGAGCCAATGTCGGTAGAGCCAACGTCGGTAGAGCCAACGTCGGTAGAGCCAACGTCGGTAGAGCCAACGTCGGTAGAGCCAACGTCGGTAGAGCCAACGTCGGTAGAGCCAACGTCGGTAGAGCCAACGTCGGTAGAGCCAACGTCGCAGAGCCAATGTCGGTAGAGCCAACGTCGCAGAGCCAACGTCGGTAGAGCCAACGTCGCAGAGCCAATGTCGGCAGAGCCAACGTCAGTAGAGCCAACGTCGCAGAGCCAATGTCGGCAGAGCCAACGTCAGTAGAGCCAACGTCAGTAGAGCCAACGTCAGTAGAGCCAACGTCGGTCGTTTTTTTTCTTTCTTTCTTTGTTGCTCCAACCCCTTGGCAATGCCCCCAGTTGCCACTGAGTCCCGGGTGTACCATTTTGACCCTGGTGACCCTGGTGACGGGATGTACCAAGTTTAACTCCCCCTGGGGCTGAGTGTTACCTCGTTACAAAGAACATACTGCGGATGAAGCCTGGCCATTTAGAACAGAGCTTTGTAAAGAGAGAGAGAGAGAGAGAGAGAGAGAGAGAGAGAGAGGGATGAGTTTCTGCCATCTGTGTCTGGCGATCTGTCCCTCAGCAATATTTTCTCTTAATCTGACTGTTTGTATGGGGAGACAGAGCGAGAGAGAGAGAGACGAGTGAGTTTCTGCCATCTGTGGATATTGTTTGTGTACTGATGCCTGCTTAGGATACATGTGTGTCAGTGTTTGTTTGTTCTTTAGATATTTCTCAGTATTCATACAATTACATATGTTTAGACAATACACTGTAAAGCACAGTACATCCCACTATGAACTAGTTAGGAAAGTTGAAACAAGAGTAGATGAGTTAAACATTTTCTAAATACAGAACACTTTGCTCTGGTCCTCAACTTTTCTTAGAAATGGTCAGATCACTTAGAAAAAGCCTCCCTGATTATGACAGTTCATAAAAAATTTGTCACCTTTATCCATCTCATCATCTTTGAAAAAAATACATGTCCTAATTTCTCTTCTGGTTAAACCTGCCTTGTTTTGTATCCTGCGATCGATTGATACAAACATCCCCCATGCAATGTTTTATTGAAGCACTTTTATTAGGTTAGGATTGGGATATAATTGTATTGCCAGTGTTATGAGAGATGTTCGTTTGGAAATGTGCATTGCACAGAAATCTATAAGCACTGTATTTATCTTTTGTTCACCAGGGAAATCTTTACATCACCAAGACACACAGAATAGACAACAACAATAACAACATACCCTCTGTCCACAAAGTCTATCATAATATATCCAGGGATAAAATGAATCCTCCATTTCAATCTCTTTCTTGGACTGAATAGCAGTTTCCCATCCAATATTTCCATTTTCCACCTCGTATGCCGCTTAGTGTGTTACAATATCTGTACATCAGGAATGTAATATTAAGGCTACTTCGTAGCATTTTGGGCTTTCTTTTGATATTCCTCAGTCTACCCGGCATCCCTCTCCTTCAATTGCAGCCACAACGTCAACATGGTTGGAGCTCTCAGATATGGGATAGAATTTTTCAAAACCCGCTCCTGCTGCGGCAGAACAAGCTCCATGATTACAATCTCTCACTTTATTAAAATTGTTAAGGAACCCCCTCCATCCCTGCCTTGCTCGCTACTCAGTTCATTTAACTGAATCTGATGAGACTGACTGAATGGGGGAAGAGGCAGTGGAGCATGACCGCTGCACACATCTCATTATAAGCCCTGAACCAATCACTGAACCACAGGCCGACGGAGGCCAGCACATAGCGTACTTGCAGGAGGCACATGCATCGTGATCGTCATGCCAACAGCAGGCTTAGCTTAAACCTTCACAGAGCTGATGATCAGCCACCCATCCACCTGCTGAAATTGACATTTGTAGGATGAGCCCATCAGAGCTTCCAAACAACTGCTGGGGTTGCTATGGTGAGCCCTCCTTTCTATTTCCTACTGCATGCTTCTAGCATGATTAGCCCTGGTGGGTAGATAGAGATGAGCAGGCGAGTGTTGACACAGTGGTTCAACACTGACGCAAGGCTAATCTCACAGATGCTATGAGGGCCAGAGGTTTTTCTTAAATCTCTATGATATTCTCTATGATATTGATAAGGGAGATCTGTTGGTGACCAGAAATGTAGTGACAAGACCCCATGAAAGTAGTACGGACAAGTATGTCTGTGATTGGCTCAGACAATGATTGACAGGTCTATGGAGGAATAACAGGCCTAACTGTAATTAGCTAGTGAGTGATTGACAGGTGTGTACGCAGTGATTAAGTTTGTGAGTTGCTGGCTTGTCTCTGAGAGATTGACGTGTGCGTTATTACTGGCCATGGACAGTTAGACAGTCATCAACTCATTTCACTGTCTGGATGAGGGACAGTGACAAGTGAAAATATTGGGTTTGCATGCAGGTGGTGACACCATTTACTCAGACTATGTGGTTAACTTCTACCGACTCAGACACCCGGATCCGGGAGCACCCCCACCTCCCCCACCAGTAAAAAAGCTGAATAGCATAGCTAGCGTAGCGTCACAAGTATATAGTAGCATCTAAATATCATTCAATCACAAGTCCAAGATACCAGATGAAAGATCCACTTCTTGTGAATCCAGCAATCATTTCTGATTTGTAAAATGTTTTACAGGGAAGACACAATATGTAAATCTATTAGCTAACCACGTTAGCAAAAGACACCATTTTTCTTTGTCCACCATTTTTTCTCTCCACCAGTAGCTATCACCAATTCGGCCAAATAAAGATATTGATAGCCACTAACCAAGAAAAAACCTCATCAGATGACAGTCTGATAACATATTTATTGTATAGGATAGGTTTTGTTAGAAAAATGTGCATATTTCAGGTAGAAATCATAGTTTACAATTGCACCCACCATCACAACTCGACTAGAATAAATACAGAGAGCAACGTGTATTACCTAATTACTAATCATAAAACATTTTTTTAAAATACACAGCATACAGTAACTGAAAGACACAGATCCTGTGAATCCAGACAATATTTCAGATTTTCTAAGTGTCTTACAGCGAAAACACAATAAATCGTTATATTAGCATACCACATGTGCAAACATTACCCCAGCATTGATTCACGGCAAAAAGAGCGATAGCATTATCACCACCAAAATGTATTAATTTTTTCACTAACCTTCTCAGAATTCTTCAGATGACACTCCTGTAACATCATATTACAACATACATATAGAGTTTGTTCGAAAATGTGCATATTTAGCCACCAAAATCGTGGTTATACAATGAGAAAAGTAGCCAAGCTGGTCAGAAAATGTCGGGCGCCATATTGGACAGTGATCTAGTCTAATGAATAAATACTCATAAACTTGACTAAACAATACAGGGTGGACAGCGATTGAAAGACAATTTAGTTCTTAATGCAATCGCTGAATTACATTTTTTAAATGATCCTTACCGTGCAATACAGGGTGCGCCAAAGCAAAGCTACCCCAAAGAAAATGGCGGTATATGCGTTTAACATTTTTCGACAGAACAACGATTTATCATCATAAATAGTTCTTACTATTAGCTGAACTGCCATCAGAATCTTGGGCAATGAATCCTTTCTCCGGTCTAATCGTCTTTTGGTCGAAAGATGTCCTCTTGTCCCGTCGAAATGGCCACTAACGTTCAGCATGTACTAGAAAAGTGCCCAGCTCTTGGAAGTGCGTCACACAGAAATGCCAGAAAATCGCACTAAATGGATATAAATTGCTATAAAACGGTTTAAATTAACTACCTTATGATGTTTTTAACACCTATAACGAGTAAAAACATGACCGGAGATATATTACTGGCTAAACAACAGCTTGGAAGGAGGCCAGTCCGACGTCCATCGTGCGTCAGGCGCAGGGAGGAAAAGAAAGGTACTTCCGTATCTTGGTCTTTTATACAGGCCCTGATTGCGCAATCGACTCCATTCAAATTGTCACCACTTACTGACATCCAGAGGAAGGCGTAGGCAGTGTTTGTATCCCCATAGCATTCACAGGGACATTACAACTGACCTGGGAACAGGGGCCAAGATTTCTGAAATCTAACTCCCTGTCATGAAAAGTGCTGTAGAAGGAGTTCTGTTTCTCTCAGAGACATAATTCCAACGGCTATAGAAACTAGAGAGTGTTTTCTATCCAATAATAAAAATAATATGCATATTGTACGAGCAAGAATTGAGTACTAGGCAGTTTAATCTGGAGACCAATTTATGCTAAGTCGAAACAGCACCCACTATATTCGCAAGAAGTTTTAACAAAGACACACCCGTGTTCAGTGTATATGACTGTCTAGCTCTGAAAGGTCCTGACTTGACCAATACTGTCATGTATCTAATACACTTAGACTTAGACTTCCACATTCATGCTGTTGGAGGAAGACCTTCTCTAAAATTATACAGTAGACATGACATGTACACATTTGGTCAAATCAGCCTTCTTTTGTGTTGTTGAAAGTTTCCTGCTGAGTGTAAAATGCCTAAGGGGCCATTTCAGATCATCTTCTGTACATACACTGAGTGTACAAAACTTTAAGAATACCTTCCAAATATTGAGTTGCAACCCCCGTCCGACTGTCCCTGTGTTGCAGTTCTTGACACACTCAAACCAGTGTGCCTGGCACCCACTACCATACCCAGTTCAAAGGCACTTCAATCTTTTGTCTTGCCCATTTACCCTCTGAATGGCACACACACAATCCATGTCTCAATTGTCTCAAGGCTTAAAAATCCTTTAACCTGTCTCCTCCCCTTCATCTACACTGATTGAAGTGGATATAACAAGTAACATCAATAAGGGATCATAGCTTTCAACCTGGTCTCACCTGGTCAGTCTATGTCATGGACAGAGTAGGTGTTCTTAATGTTTTGTACACTCAGTGTTTAGTTACAATCATTTTCCCTCCCAGACTATATGGCGGCTATCACATAGTATCCACATGCAAATGTACCATTAGTTCTTAATGTTGCATTAGCCTAATGTGAGTAGCTGCCTCGGAGGATCCCTAACAGCTCTGTGAGGACCAGCTGCCGCATCCTTTTTAATACACTTGGCTGCTCTGACTCTGTGCTTTCCTGTGAAGCTGACAGAGAGCATCCACCTCCGCTTTGACTCCAGTCGTCCTGAGTGACAACAACTCTCATGACACTGCCCATGTTGTTCAGCTCATCTCCACTCTCATCTTCCTCCTACTACCCACTTCAGTCCATGGGCTTCAGGCTGGTGTTGCTATCACTGGTCAATGGAGGAATGGACAGATGTCCAGGGGTGGGCTTCTTCGTGCCTGAGGTGTAGGATATTATCACAGTGGTTCTGCCCATGTAATTTATTTTCTTGGAGTCTATAGTTATATTTCTTCGGACAGTCTTCTGCTCTCTTTCTATGTGCTCAGTGAGTGACTCACTCTCCCCCCTCTTTCTCTTCTCTTCTCTTTGTCTTTCTCTCCCTCCCCCTCTCCCAGTATTAGTGTAGTAGTTGATGGACAGTTTTTGCTTGTAGAATTGTAGAATGTGGTCCAGGGAGAATGTGTGTTACACCATCACTACATCCACTAATCCGGGTTACAGGATAAATACTTGTTTTTTTTGTTTTCATGCCGGCCTCCGGTATACACTGTATACACATGGTTCAAACAACAATTCACATCACAATTCTGGGAGCATCAGTTAGTGTTAATAATGGCCGCGTCTCTCCCATCCAAAGGGACCAATATTGTTAAAACTAGAACCGCCAACGGCATCTTTTGAACATCATGTGAATCTAAAATTGTAATATCTCTGCAATTTTTAAAGGCATGTAGCCTAACGGTTAAGAGCGTTGGACCATTAACTGAAAGGTTGCTGGTTTGAATCCCTGTGCTGACAAGGTGGAAAAATCTGCCGTTCTGCTGTTGAGCAAGGCAGTTAACCCCCAACAACAACTACTCCCTGGGTGCCAATGAAGTTGATTAAGGCAGCCTTCTGCACCTCTCTGATTCAGAGGGGTTGCGTTAAATGCGGAAACCACATTTCGGTTGAATGCATTCAGTTGTACAACTGACTAGGTATCCCCTTTTTCCAATACAGACGTTGTAAGAATTTCGATATCCCGAATAGAATTTGATTTGTAATATTTACAGTTAATTTATGAAAACTCAGGTGATTGATCGCTGCATAACTTGATATGGCATTGTCTTTACTTTAACATAACGTACTATTATAAAGCTATGCTACTTTAACATAACGTACTATTATAAAGCTATGCTACTTTAACATAACATACTATTATAAAGCTATCCTACTTTAACATAACATACTATTATAAAGCTATGATACTTTAACATAACGTACTATTATAAAGCAATGCTATTTTAACATAACGTACTATTATAAAGCTATGCTACTTTAACATAACGTACTATTATAAAGCTATGCTACTTTAAGATAACATACTATTATAAAGCTATGATACTTTAACATAACGTACTATTATAAAGCTATGATACTTTAACATAACGTACTATTATAAAGCTATGCTACTTTAACATAACGTACTATTATAAAGCTATGCTACTTTAACAAAACATACTATTATAAAGCTATGCTACTTTAAGATAACATACTATTATAAAGCTATGCTACTTTAACATTACGTACTATTATAAAGCTATGCTACTTTAACATAACATACTATTATAAAGCTATGCTACTCTAACATAGCGTACTATTATAAAGCTATGCTATTTTAACATAACGTACTATTATAAAGCTATGCTACTTTAACATAACGTACTATTATAAAGCTATTCTACTTTAACATAACACACTATTATAAAGCTATGCTACTCTAACATAACGTACTATTATAAAGCTATGCTACTTTAACATAACGTACTATTATAAAGCTATGCTACTTTAACATAACATAAAGCTATAAAGCTATGCTACTTTAACATAACGTACTATTATAAAGCTATGCTACTTTAACATAACGTACTATTATAAAGCTATGCTACTTTAACATAACATACTATTATAAGGCTATGCTACTTTAACATAATGTAACCGATGTGAAATGGCTAGCTAGTTAGCGGTGGTGCGCGCTAATAGACTTTCAAACGGTGACGTCACTCGCTTTGACACCTTGAAGTAGTGGTTCCCCTTGCTCTGCAAGGGCCGCGGCTTTTGTGGAGTGATGGGTAACGATGCTTCGTGGGTGACTGTTGTTGATGTGTGCAGAGGGTCCCTGGTTCGAGCCCGGGTATGGGCGAGGGGACGGACGTAAAGTTATACTGTTACATTGATGCTGTTGACCCGGATCACTGGCTGCTGCGGAAAAGGAGGAGGTCGAAAGGGTGGTGAATGTAACCGATGTGAAATGGCTAGCTAGTTAGCGGTGGTGCGCGCTAATAGCCTTTCAAATGGTGACGTCACTCGCTTTGAGACCTTGAAGTAGTGGTACGCCTTGCTCTCCAAGGGCCGGTGCTTTTGTGGAGCGATGGGTAACGATGCTTCGTGGCTGACTGTTGTTGATGTATGCAGAGGATGCCTGGTTCGAGCCCGGGTATGGGCGAGGGGACGGACGTAAAGTTATACTGTTACAATAACATACTATTATAAAGCTATCCTACTTTAACATAACATACTATTATAAAGATATCCGATACAACGACGGCAAGATTAAAACAACAACAACAACAACAACAATACCAATACTTCCAAAATATTTTCTCTCAGAAGGACCACAGCTATTGGACCAGAAAAATGCAAATACCGCAAAGCTGAATACATGTAAATGGTTTGAACAAAATAGAATTGCAAAACAGCCTGAGGATAACAGCCTGAGGATAGCCTGAGGATAACAGCCTGAGGATAACAGCCTGAAGATAACAGCCTGGGGATAACCATCTGAGGATAGCAGCCTAAGGATAACAGCCTGAGGATAACCGTCTGAAGACAATCATCTGAGGATAACAGCCTGAGGATAACAGCCTGAAGATAACAGCCTGGGGATAACCATCTGAGGATAGCAGCCTAAGGATAACAGCCTGAGGATAACAGCCTGAGGATAACAGCCTGAAGATTACAGCCTGAGGATAACAGCCTGAGGATAACAGCCTGAGGATAACAGCCTGAGGATAACAACCTGAGGATAACGGCCTGAAGATAACGGCCTGAAGATGACAACCTGAGGATAACAGCCTGAGGATAACAGCCTGAGGATAACAACCTGAGGATAACGGCCTGAAGATAACGGCCTGAAGATGACAACCTGAGGATAACAGCCTGAGGATAACAGCCTGAGGATAACAACCTGAGGATAACGGCCTGAAGATAACGGCCTGAAGATGACAACCTGAAGATAACAGCCTGAAGATGACAACCTGGGGATAACCATCTGAGGATAGCAGCCTAAGGATAACAGCCTGAGGATAACCGTCTGAAGACAATCATCTGAGGATAACAGCCTGAGGATAACAGCCTGAAGATAACAGCCTGGGGATAACCATCTGAGGATAGCAGCCTAAGGATAACAGCCTGAGGATAACAGCCTGAGGATAACAGCCTGAAGATTACAGCCTGAGGATAACAGCCTGAGGATAACAGCCTGAGGATAACAGCCTGAGGATAACGGCCTGAAGATAACGGCCTGAAGATAACAGCCTGAAGATAACAGCCTGAAGATAACAGCCTGAAGATGACAACCTGAAGATGACAACCTGAAGATGACAACCTGAGGATAACAGCCTGAAGATTACAGCCTGAGGATAACAGCCTGAGGATAACAGCCTGAGGATAACAGCCTGAGGATAACAGCCTGAGGATAACAGCCTGAAGATAACAGCCTGAGGATAACAGCCTGAGGATAACGGCCTGAGGATAACGGCCTGAAGATGACAACCTGAAGATAACAACCTGAAGATAACAACCTGAAGATAACAACCTGAAGATGACAACCTGAAGATGACAACCTGAAGATGACAACCTGAAGATGACAACCTGAAGATGACAACCTGAAGATAACAGCCTGAAGATAACAACCTGAAGATGACAGCCTGAAGATGACAACCTGAAGATAACGGCCTGAAGATAACAACCTGAAGATGACAACCTGAAGATGACAGCCTGAAGATGACTGCCTGAAGATGACAACCTGAAGATGACAGCCTGAAGATGACAACCTGAAGATGACAACCTGAAGATGACAACCTGAAGATAACAGCCTGAAGATAACAACCTGAAGATGACAGCCTGAAGATGACAACCTGAAGATGACAACCTGAAGATGACAACCTGAAGATAACAGCCTGAAGATAACAACCTGAAGATGACAGCCTGAAGATGACAGCCTGAAGATGACAGCCTGAGGATTACAGCCTGTAGATTACAGCCTGTGGATAACACTCTGAGGATAACACCCTGAAGATAACAGCCTGAAGATAACAGCCTGAGGATAACAGCCTGAGGATATCAGCCTGAAGATAACAGCCTGAGCCTTAGTCACTGACACTGGCCGGCTACCACTCGGTTACTAAACTTTGCACCTTAGAGGCTGCTGCCTTATATAAATAGAAATGGAACACTGGTCACTTTGAAAATGGAAAACAGGTTACTTAAAACAAATTTACATACTGTTTTACCCACTTCATATTTATATACTGTTAGCAGTTGATGTTATTCTTCAATAGCACAGACACCGAAGAAAATCAGGGGGAGAAAAATAGGTTTATTCAAAGAGAACAAATCATGGTGGTTATGCTGGATGGTAGGTGCTCATTCTTCGCTGTCCTCAATGATTCTCCACAGAACAAAGCGACAGTATGTAATTTATAACCCAACCCTAGCCTGTGGTTGACCAATTAGAATTAATTGCAGTAAAATTGGGCAAATTGCCAGATAACAAGTATCCGTTTTCAGGCTCAATGTATAGACAATTTGAACCAATGAGAACTTGCAACATGAAGCTATGAGTCCAGGACTGAAACCCTTACACAGATTCTAAACAGATGTTGAACTGAAAAACAACTAATTCCATTGATCGTTAATTCCCTATTGACCTCTAGTCCACTGCGTTGTATGTTATGTTAAAATATTCTTACAATACTGTATTCTAGTCAAGGCCATCCTATTCAACTATTGCTATACATATACTAATCTATCCATATATTCTTCAGATATACTACATATTCTATCATATACTGTCCATAATGTCTATACATCCCATCACATGTATATATATACAGTATATTATAGATTTTAGATTCTTCAAAGTAGCCACCCTTTGTCTTGATGACAGATTTGCCCACTCTTGGCATTCTCTCAACCAGCTTCATGAGGAATGCTTTTCCAACAGTCTTGAAGGAGTTCCTACATATGCTGAGCAGTTGTTGAATGCTTTTCCTTGACTCTGCGGTCCAAATCATCCCAAGCCATCTCATTTGGGTTGAGGTCGGATGATTGTGGAGGCCAGGTCATCTGATGCAGCACTCCATCACTCTCCTTCTTGGTCAAAAAGCCCTTACATAGCCTGCAGGTGTGTTTTGGGTCATTGTCCTGTTGAAAAACAAATGAATGTCCCACTAAGCGCAAACCAGATGGGATGGTGTATCGCTGCAGAATGCTGTGGTAGCCATGCTGGTTAAGTAACTTGAACTCTGTGTAGCATTAATTTGGGCTGTATTATCTGAGGCTGGTAACTCTAATGATCGTATCCTCTGCAGCAGAGGTAACTCTGGTCACGGACAGTGTCACCAGCAAAGCACCCCCACACCATCACACCTCCTCTTCCATGCTTCACGGTGGGAACCACACATGTGGAGATCATCCATTCACCTACTGTACTCTGTGTCTCACAAAGACACGTCTGTTGGAACCAAAAATCTAAACTTGGACTCTACACACCAAAGGACAGATTTCCACCGGTCTAATGTCAATTGCTCGTGTTTCTTGGCCCAAGCAAGTCTCTTCTTATTGGTGTCCTTTAGTAGTGGTTTCATTGCAGAAATTCAGCCATGAAAGTCTGATTCACGCAGTCTTATATGAACAGTTGATGTTGAGATGTGTCTGTTACTTGAACTCTGTGAAGCATTTATTTGGGCTGTAGAAAATTATAAAAATAAAGAAAAACCCTTGAATGAGTAAGTGTGTCCAAACTTTTGACTGGTACTGTATAGTGTTTAGTACCAGTCAAAAGTTTGGACATGCCTACGCATTCAAAGTTTTCTTATTTTTTTACTATTTTCTACATTGTAGAATAATAGTGGAGACATCAAAGCTATGAAATAACACATATGGAATAATGTAGTAACCAAAAAACTGTTAAACAAATCTAAATATATTTGAGATTTGAGATTCTTCAAAGTAGCCACCCTTTGACTTGATGACAGCTTTGCACACTCTTAGCATTCTCTCAAGGTAGGGGTGGTATACAGAAGATAGCCCTATTTGGTAAAAGACCGAGTCCATACTATGGCAATAACAGCTCAAATATGCAACGAGAAACAACAGTCCATCATTATTTTAAGACATGAAGGTCAGTTAATCAGGAACTTTGGAAGTATCTTCAAGTGCAGTCATAAAAACCATCAAGTTCTATGATAAACTGTCTCTCATGAGGACTGCCACAGGAAAGGAGACCCAGTGTTACCTGCGTCAGAAAATGCAGCCCAAATAAATGCTTCACAGACTTCAAGTAACAGACATATCTCAACATCAACTGTTCAGAGAAGACTGCGTGAATCAGGCCTACATGGTTGAATTGCTGGATCCCACAGTGAAGCATGGAGGAGGAGGTGAGATTGTGAGGGAGTGCTTTGCTGGTGATACTGTCTATGATTTATTTAGAATTCAAGGCACACTTAACCAGCATGGCTACCACAGCATTCTGCTGCGATACTCCATCCCATCTGGTTTGCTCTTAGTGGGACTATCATTTGTTTTTCAACAGGACAATGACCCAACACACCTCCAGGCTGTGTAAGGGCTATTTGACCAAGAAGGAGAGTGATGGAGTGCTGCATCAGGTGACCTGACCTCCACAATCACCCAAACTCAACCCAATTGAGATGGTTTGGATTAAGTTGGTCCGTAGAGTGAAGGAAAAGCTGCTAACAAGTGCTCAGCATATGTGGGAACTCCTTCAAGACTGTTGGAAAAGCATTCCAGGTGAAGCTGGTTGAGAGAATGTCAAGAGTGTGCAAAGCTGTCATCAAGGCAAAAGGTGGCTACTTTGAAGAATCTAAAATATAACATATGTTTTGATTTGTTTAACACTTTTTTGGTTTCCAAATAATACAAGGTAGAAAACAGTCAAATTTAAGTAAAACCCTTGAATCAGTAGGTGTCTCCAAACTTTTGACCAGTAGTGTATATATACGGTATGTATACTCTGGACTCCAATATTCCTCATCCTAATATTTCTATATTTCTTCATTTTATTTTTTAACCTTTAGATTGGTGTGTATTGCTGTACATTGTTAGATACGGATTTCACTACACCCACAATAACATCTGCTAAATACGTGTATGCGACCAATAACATCTTATTTCATTTTATTTGGATGTGCAACATCAGCTAATCGTCCTCTTGCTGTCAGAATGGGAAATGCTGTATCAGTATTTTCCAGTTTATTTGAGGGTACAACCGGTCATTTGTTTTTATGGGGCACACTTTGCTAGAGCCCTTGACGTCTCCAAAACCCATTTGTACTAGATATGCTTGTCACGCCCTGGCCTTAGTATTCTTTGTTTTCTTTATTATTTTAGTTAGGTCAGGGTGTGACATGGGGAATGTTTGTGTTTTGTTGGTTTTGGGTGATTCTATGGTAAAGGTGTTGTTGGGTGTAGTATATGGGTTTGTGTTGAGTACATGTGTCTAGCGTTGTCTATGTATGTTTAGTTGTCTAGGAGAGTCTATGGTTGCCTGAATGAGTTCCTAATTAGAGACAGCTGATTTCGGTTGTCTCTGATTGGGAGCCATATTTAGGGTAGCCATAGGCTTTCATTTGTTGTGAGTAGTTGTCTATGTTAAACGTTTGTAGCCTGTGTGTGCACATCGTTTATTTAGCTTCACGATCGTTTTCTTGTTTTGATTAGTTCGTAAGTGTGTTTGTTTCGTTTTGCCTTCTTCGTCAATAAAAGGAGATGGCTTATTTTCCTAATGCTGCGTTTTGGTCCGTCAATCCTCCACACGATCGTGACAGAACTACTCACCAATACAGGACCAAGCGGCATGGAAAGCGGCAACAGGACCCACCTACACAGGATTCGTGGACATCTGAGGAGATACCTGATGGTAAGGGGCCGTGGGCACAACCGGGAGAATATCGCCTTCCTCGTGAAGAGCTGGAGGCAGCTAAAGCCGAGAGGAGGCGATATGAGGAGGCAGCACGGAGACAAGGCTGGAAGCCCGTGAGTTCAACCCAAAAATTTCTTGGGGGGTGCCTTAGAGGGAGTGTGGCGAAGTCAGGTAGGAAACCTGCGCCTACTCCCTGTACTTACCGTGGAGAGCGAGAGTACGGACAGACTCCGTGTTACGCAGTAGAGCGCACGGTGTCTCCTGTACGCGTGCATAGCCCGGTTCGGTACATTCCAGCTCCACGTATCGGCCGGGCTAGACTGAGCGTTGAGCCGTATGTCATGAAGCCGGCCCAACGCATCTGGTCACCAGTGCGTCTCCTCGGGCCGGCGTACATGGCACCAGCCTTACGCATGGTGTCCCCGGTTCGCCTACATAGGCCGGTGCAGGTTTTTCCACCTCCCCGCACTGGTCAGGCGACGGGGAGCATACAACCAGGTAAGGTTGGGCAGGCTCGGCGCTCAAGGGAGCCAGTACGCCTGCACGGTCCGGTATTTCCGGCGCCACCTCTCCGCCCCAACCCAGTACCACCAGTGCCTCCTCCACGCACTAGCCATATGGTGCGTGTCTCCAGCCCTTTACCACCAGTGCCTAAACCACGCACCAAGCCTCCTGTGTGTCCCCAGAGTCCTGTGCGTCCTGTTGCTGCTCCCCGCACTAGCCCTGAGATGCGTGTCCCCAGCCCGGTACCACCAGTCCCGGCACCACGCACCAGGCCTACAGTGCGCCTCAGCCGGCAGGAGTCTGCCGTCTGCACAGCGATGTCTGAGCCATCCGTCTCCCCAGCGCCATCTGAGCCATCCGTCTCCCCAGCGCCATCTGAGCCATCCATCTCCCCAGCGCCATCTGAGCCATCCGTCTGCCATGAGCCTGCAAAGCCGCCCGTCTGCCATGAGCCTGCAAAGCCGCCCGTCTGCCATGAGCCTACTGAGCCGCCCGCCAGACAGGAGCCGCTAGAGCCACCCGCCAGACAGGAGCCGCTAGAGCCGTCCGTCAGACAGGATCTGCCAGAGCTGCCAACCAGACAGGATCTGCCAGAGCCGCCAACCAGACAGGATCTGCCAGAGCCGCCAACCAGACAGGATCTGCCAGAGCCGCCAACCAGACAGGATCTGCCAGAGCCGCCAACCAGACAGGATCTGCCAGAGCCGCCAACCAGACAGGATCTGCCAGAGCCGCCAACCAGACAGGATCTGCCAGAGCCGCCAACCAGACAGGATCTGCCAGAGCCGCCAACCAGACAGGATCTGCCAGAGCCGCCAACCAGACAGGATCTGCCAGAGCCGCCAACCAGACAGGATCTGCCAGAGCCGTCAGCTAGCCATGAGCAGCCAGATCCGTCAGCCAGCCATGAACAGCCAGATCCGTCAGCTAGCCATGAGCAGCCAGATCCGTCAGCTAGCCATGAGCAGCCAGATCCGTCAGCTAGCCATGAGCAGCCAGATCCGTCAGCCAGCCATGAGCAGCCAGATCCGTCAGCCAGCCATGAACAGCCAGATCCGTCAGCCAGCCATGAGCAGCCAGATCCGTCAGCCAGCCATGAGCAGCCAGATCTGTCAGCCAGCCATGGGCCGTCCCTCAGTCCGGAGCTGCAGTCCCTCAGTCCGGAGCTGCCGTTCCTCAGTCCGGAGCTGCCCCTTATCCTGGTGCTGCCCCTTATCCTGGGGCTGTCCCTTACCCTGGTACTGCCCCTTAGTTCGGAGCTGCCCCTGACCCTGGTACTGCCCCTTACCCTGGTACTGCCCCTTACCCTGGTACTGCCCCTTAGTCCGGAGCTGCCCCTTAGTCCGGAACTGCCCCTTAATGCAGTGGGGTTAATGTGGAGGGGGGTCATTTGGAGGAAGCTAAGGAGGTGGTTAGGGACTGTGGTGACGTGGGGACCACGACCAGAGCCGGAGCCGCCACCGTGGATGGAAGCCCACCCAGACCCTCCCCTAGACTGGTTAATGGTGCGCCCGGAGTTCGCACCTTAAGGGGGGGGGGTTATGTCACGCCCTGGCCTTAGTATTCTTTGTTTTCTTTATTATTTTAGTTAGGTCAGGGTGTGACATGGGGAATGTTTGTGTTTTGTTGGTTTTGGGTGATTCTATGGTAAAGGGGTTGTTGGGTGTAGTATATGGGTTTGTGTTGAGTACATGTGTCTAGCGTTGTCTATGTATGTTTAGTTGTCTAGGAGAGTCTATGGTTGCCTTAATGAGTTCCCAATTAGAGACAGCTGATTTCGGTTGTCTCTGATTGGGAGCCATATTTAGGGTAGCCATAGGCTTTCATTTGTTGTGAGTAGTTGTCTATGTTAAACGTTTGTAGCCTGTGTGTGCACATCGTTTATTTAGCTTCACGATCGTTTTCTTGTTTTGATTAGTTCGTAAGTGTGTTTGTTTCGTTTTGCCTTCTTCGTCAATAAAAGGAGATGGCTTATTTTCCTAATGCTGCGTTTTGGTCCGTCAATCCTCCACACGATCGTGACAATGCTTTCATTTTTTCAGCTACTTACTACCCAATGGAAATATAATCTTGTTCACGGACAGGATGTTGAATTCACGGAAAACATTTAAAGTGTGCATGCTCTAATTCATGTCAGCAATGAGACTGTGTAATACATTGCTTATGAATAATCTCTCCACATGGCAAAATCATCATCATATAAATGGAACATGCTATCAGTGCATTACTGTCATTCCAAATGGCCCCATTACTAAGATAAACCATGCTAACGATGCCTTATCCTCCTTCAGTCATTTCAAATGACCACACTGCTATATCCAACCTTGCTAAGGTCGTGGTAATAACGATGAATGTAATCTGAATCGATTTCAATGTTTTACAGTTCATGTGCTATAAAACCCTCTGCCTGGCAAGAACCGTGGCTCAATACTGTCCGTTTAAACTATTAGCCCCTCAATAACCCGTTGAGTGGTGGGGTCCACTTCTTTAGCAGGGATAGTTGTCATTGATGCTGATCACTTGAGTTGTTCAGTTTCTACCCCTATTGTTAAATAGCTTTCTGGTGGCCATGTGTAATTCACAACAGGTCAGTCTACCTTCATGCTTGAAAGGTGGTAAGCAATACGTTCTGATGTGTTAACATTAGCCTTTCTATGCATAGAAAACCGTTAATTCACATTAACATGTTTAGCATCTCCTGGACTCCACACATACATGCCTCTTTGGAACATCTACATTTCAAAAAGCCTAATAAATCAGTTGAATATACACCATCACAATAAATCCATGATTTATTTTAGTCAGGTCTAAAGAAACATTCTGATATGAAGAAAATGAATCTCAGGAGAACAGAATATGAGTTGGCCTACTATCGGTCTACGTTATCTGGCAATGCTCCATGCCATAGGCAGTAGGCTTATTCATTTAGCTGACAAGATATGCTTATAAGTCCAGTGACATTATTTTATATGATTTTATAGTAAGAAGAATACAATTGAGCTTAGCTGAATAAAATGAAAATTATATTTTTTCCATTACGGAGCGAGTGCGCAGATGAAGTGGCTATGTTGAGCATAAAAGTAAATATTTGAAACTGGTCTCCGTATGCAGAATTTTGAGTTATTCGGCAACTGTAATTGTGAATTATTAAAAAAATTCAAATGTCTCAGAAATCAAAACATATATGGGCCGCATTATGCGACTTGAGGAATGATTTGAGAAAGTTGCAAAAAAAAGCTTGCACTCTGTTCCTTGCCTCAGGCTGCACATGCTGTTCTCTCATCAAGTGACCATATTTTCACCCATCAGACTTTTCTCAATTTAATCTTGTCTTTACTAATATATAAAATGTGTTTAGATTTAGAATGACAGGAACAGGGAGAAAAATAAAATAAATATAAGCTGAGAAATAAATACAAACACTTATTTAACTCCACCCATCAAGCACTTTTTGGGGATCAAATGCATCCTTTGCACCACAGGGGATTTTTCACCCACACTCTGTATGCCATGGGCTCTCCGACCTTGTTCCTGCAGTTACTTAGTGCTTCATTTGGGAAACCAAGTTAAATATGCTATGCTCCAAAAAACCTGTCCATGAGTCTGAGAGAGACCGTATAGCCCTTGGCAATGCTGTTGGTTCATTGATTTTTCAGGGCTGCTCACAGTTAACCTACAATTGGTGAATTTCTATTTGATTTTGAATAGCCTATTAATAGGGAATTTGTAACATTTTCGTATTTAATTGGGTGACACATTACCTTTAGCTATACAGAATATCTCATCACCATGTGTTTCCAGCCCTCCTTTCTCTCCTTTATTCCTTTCTAGAGTGCGCAGACGGGCTGTCAACAGTTTAGTGAAATATGTTTTGTTGCAAAAACATGTTACTATCCCATGTTCCCAAACAAAACATATTTCACTAAACTGTTGACAGCCCAGTGTATGGTCACCTCAAAAGCCCTAACTATGTATCAACATGTGGTTGTTGGCATCAAGGCCTAAGCATGCCCTTCCTTGCTAATCATTTTTGTACATAGACTGACATGATCTAATGTCTTTGATAGTACAGTCAAACGGAAGGATGTTGATTTCTTTACAGAGCACCCTTATACAAATAGTATGGCTAATGGTTGAATGGTAATGTCGTTACATGACAGGTGTCTTCTATCTAAGTACAGATGTACGATCTTAATTTGAGACAATTTGCTACAGCAGGAAATTAATCCTGTAACAACAGTGAATGTTAATTATTATGTGGATTATAATTAATGGACATTTTCGTTGGAGTTTATACATTTTTTCTAACAGAAAATCAAGGGGAAATTACAAACTTCAGAAGCCTTTTTAAACCTCAAATACACTTCAAGTTTTACATGTCCTACATTGCAAGAAAGTTAATCTGTGAGAGGGTGATCAAATTAAGATCCTACATCTGTAGGATACTGTTTGTATCTAACGATTAAACTTTTGAGTGTTCGATCGATTTCAAAGCCCAATTCTCCAGTGCTGAATCGACCGGGTCAATGGTGCTGAAATGCTGCACTGTGTTGGGGACTCTGTACATAGTGCTGAAACGCAACACTATTTTAGGGGAGCCGTCCACAGTGCTGAATTGCTGCACTGTTTTGGAGACGCTGTCTATGGTGCTGACATTCTGCATTACATTAGTGACACTATCCATGTTGCTGAAAAATGTAATGTTATTTTTGATACCATTCATTACTTTCTCAGTAAATGTAATCGATTTAACTTTTTTTATTTTACCTCACAAAATATAGTGCACTTTGATGTTGATCAGCTTCCTCAATATGAGAGAAAATGAAGAAAGGACGTGAAAAAAATTGAAAAGTGATTGTATGCACCTGTAAACCAGTGGGAGGAATATCACTTTAAATAAACCATATTTAACCACCTTAATCAGCACAAGTATGGACAGTTACAGGTACAGTGGGGAGAACAAGTATTTGATACACTGCTGATTTTGCAGGTTTTCCTACTTACAAAGCATGCAGAGGTCTGTAATTTTTATCATAGGTACAATTCAACTGTGAGAGACGGAATCTAAAACAAAAATCCAGAAAATCACATTGTATGATTTTTAAGAAATTAATTTGCATTTTATTGCATGACATAAGTATTTGATACATCAGAAAAGCAGAACTTAATATTTGGTACAGAAACCTTTGTTTGCAATTACAGAGATCATACGTTTCCTGTAGTTCTTGACCAGGTTTGCACACACTGCAGCAGGGATTTTGGCCCACTCCTCCATACAGACCTTCTCCAGATCCTTCAGGTTTCGGGGCTGTCGCTGGGCAATACGGACTTTCAGCTCCCTCCAAAGATTTTCTATTGGATTCAGGTCTGGAGACTGGCTAGGCCACTCCAGGACCTTGAGATGCTTCTTACGGAGCCACTCCTTAGTTGCCCTGGCTGTGTGTTTCGGGTCATTGCCATGCTGGAAGACCCAGCCACGACCCATCTCCAATGCTCTTACTGAGGGAAGGAGGTTGTTGGCCAAGATCTCGCGATAGATGGCCCCATCCATCCTCCCCTCAATACGGTGCAGTCGTCCTGTCCCTTGCAGAAAAGCATCCCCAAAGAATGATGTTTCCACCTCCATGCTTCACGGTTGGGATGGTGTTCTTGGGGTTGTACTCATCCTTCTTCTTCCTCCAAACACGGCGAGTGGAGTTTAGACCAAAAAGCTCTATTTTTGTCTCATCAGACCACATGACCTTCTCCCATTCCTCCTCTGGATCATCCAGATGGTCATTAGCAAACTTCAGACGGGCCTGGACATGCGCTGGCTTGAGCAGGGGGACCTTGCGTGCGCTGCAGGATTTTAATCCATGACGGTGTAATGTGTTACTAATGGTTTTCTTTGAGACTGTGCTCCCAGCTCTCTTCAGGTCATTGACCAGGTCCTGCCGTGTAGTTCTGGGCTGATCCCTCACCTTCCTCATGATCATTGATGCCCCACGAGGTGAGATCTTGCATGGAGCCCCAGACCGAGGGTGATTGACCGTCATCTTGAACTTCTTCCATTGTCTAATAATTGCGCCAACAGTTGTTGCCTTCTCACCAAGCTGCTTGCCTATTGTCCTGTAGCCCAACCCAGCCTTGTGCAGGTCAACAATTTTATCCCTGATGTCCTTACACAGCTCTCTGGTCTTGGCCATTGTGGAGAGGTTGGAGTCTGTTTGATTGAGTGTGTGGACAGGTGTCTTTTATACAGGTAACGAGTTCCAACAGGTGCAGTTAATATAGGTAATGAGTGGAGAACAGGAGGGCTTCTTAAAGAAAAACGAACAGGTCTGTGAGAGCCGGAATTCTTACTGGTTGATAGGTGATCAAATACTTATGTCATGCAATAACATGCAAATGAATTACTTAAAAATCATACAATGTGATTTTCTGGATTTTTTGTTTTAGATTCCGTCTCTCACAGTTGAAGTGTACCTATGATAAAAAATTACAGACCTCTACATGCTTTGTAAGTAGGAAAACCTGCAAAATCGGCAGTGTATCAAATACTTGTTCTCCCCACTGTATGTATAGAAAGGGAGGGGGGAAAGAAATTAACACAAAGAGAGGGAGACAGGGAAGATAAGACGTGTGTGTGTGCGTGTGCGTATGTTTGCGGGTTTTCGCGGTCCATTACTTGTGAGACAGTGGAGCTTTAGGGAGTGTGATTATAAGGGAATTCTGCAACGGAACCAGTCCCAGCGGATGCAATTAAACACACAAACCACCATCTTCCCCCACCGCCCCCAAAGGTTACCATAACGATAACAATCATAATGATGTGGATGATAAGGGGAATAATTAGCTTCGGTTGTACTTTTCCTTATGGTATAGTAAACTCCTCTGGCCCATTACCAAGTACTGGAGTTCAGCTATCATGAAAGAATCGATTGGATATATAAATGTCAGCATATCAACTCAGTAAGTCAAGAAACGTACTGTACTCAAGTCACCCGTCTTCCTCTGTCACTCACACCCCTTTCTCACACTTTGAGATTCAAGGATTATGGTGCTGGTGGGTTTGGTGGTTGCCCATTGTGCTTGAGCAATAGTGCCTCTCCTCTTTGTCCACTAGCTTCAGTGTCTATCTTGACAACCTGAAGATCACATTCTTGAAGGCTGTGTTTTTAAAAGTGCAAGGCAATTGAAGGCAGAGTAGAGTCAATGATCTTTGCTGCTGTTCATTGCAGCTAGACAATGCCATACACAATGCTAAGAAAAATATTTTGATATAATGCCTGCTAATAAAATAAAATAATATTTGTCACATGCTCCAAATACAACAGGTATAGAACTTTCTGTGAAATGCTTATTCACAAGTCCTTAATAACCTCTTGGCGCACCGATCCCTTTTTTCCTATCATTTTCGTCAACATCCACTGAATTGCAGAGCGCCAAATTCAAATGAAATTACTACAAATATTACATTTTCATGAAATCACAAGTGCAATATACCAAATATAGCGCTTAGTTTGTTGTTAATCCACTTGGCATGTCAGATTTAGAAAAAAAAGCTTTACAGCGAAGCAAACCAGGCGTTTATGAGAGGACAGCTCTCAGTAGACAAAAGATTACAAATAGCTAGCAGCAAAGTAGCTTCAAATCAAATCAAATTGTATTTGTCACATACACATGGTTAGCAGATGTTAATGCAAGTGTAGCGAAATGCTTGTGCTTCTAGTTCCGACAATGCAGTAATAACCACTTGATCACGAAAGTCAGAAAAGCAATCAAATTAATCGCTTACCTTTGATGATCTTCGGATGTTTGCACTCACGAGACTCCCAGTTACACAATAAATGTTTGTTTTGTTCGATAAAGATTATTTTTATATCCAAAACCTCCATTTGGTTGGCGCATTTTGTTGAGTAATCCACAGGCTCGTGCAGGTCACGACGGACAGACAAAAATTGCAAATAGTATCCGTAAAGTTCGTAGAAAAATGTCAAAAGTTTTTTATAATCAATCCTCAGGTTGTTTTTAACATGAATAATCGATCATATTTCAATCGGACCCTAAACTTTTCAATACAAGAGAGAAAGAAAATGTCTCGCTACCAGTGGCGCGCGCATGAACAAATCTAAGGACATCTGGCTGTCCACTGACGCGATGTGATCATTCTCACTAATTTTTCAGAATAAAAGCTTGAAACTATGTCTAAAGACTGTTCACACCCTGTGGAAGCCATAGGAAAAGGAATCTGGTTGATATCCCTTTAAATAGAGGATAGGCTTGCAATGGAACAGAGTAGTTTCAGAAAAACAGCACTTCCTGGTTGGATTTTCCTCAGGTTTTCGCCTGCAATATCAGTTCTGTTGTACTCACAGACAATATTTTGACAGTTTTGGAAACTTTAGAGTGTTTTCTATCCTAATCTGCCAATTATATGCATATTCTAGCATCTGAGCCTGAGAAATAGGCAGTTTACTTTAGTATCATTATTTATCCAAACATCAAAATACTGCCCCCTAGCTTCAAGAGGAGCCCTTAACCAACAATGCAGAGTTTTTAAAAGTAAGTATGAAAATATTTGCAAAAAAAATGTATACAAAATGTTATTAACTAAAGTTTAAAAAACTAACACAATAAAATAACATTAACGAGGCTATATACAGGGGGTACCGGTACCTAGTCAATCTGTGGGGGTACAGGTTAGTTGAGGTAGCTGAGGTAATGTGACTATGCATAAATAATAAACAGCAAGTAGCAGCAGCCCAAAAAAGGGAGTCAATGCAAATAGTCTGGTTAGCCATTTGATTAACAGTTTATGTCAGTTCTTATGGTTTGGGGGTAGAAGTTGTTAAGGAGCCTTTTGGATCTAGACTTGGCGCTCCGGTACTGCTTGCCGTGCGGTAGCAGAGAGAACAGTCTATGACTTGGGTGGCTGGACTCTTAAACCATTTTTAGGGCCTTCCTCTGACACCACCTGGTATAGAGGACCTGGATGGCAGGAAGCTTGGCCCCAGTGATATACTGGGCCGGACCCACTACCATCTGTAGCGCCTTGAGGTCGGATGCCGAGCAGTTTCCATACCAAGCGGTGATGCAAACGGCTCTCTATGGTGCAGCTGTATAACTTTTTGAGGATCTGAGGATCCATAACAAATCTTTTCAGTCTCCTGCGGGGGAATAGGCGTTGTCATGCCCTCTTCACGACTGTCTTGATGTGTTTGGACCATGATAGTTTGTTAGTGATGTGGACGGAAATAACTTGAAGCTCTCAACACGCTCCACTACAGCACCGGTGCTCTGACCCCTTTTCCTGTAGTCCACGACAAGCTCTTTGGTCTTGTTCACGTTAAGGGAGAGGTTGTTGTCCTGGCATCATACTGCCAGGTCTCTGACCTCTTCCCTCCTCCCTGAGGCCTACCACCGTTGTGTCGTCGGTATAGAGGACCTGAATGGCAGGAAGCTTGGCCCCAGTGATATTCTGGGCTGTGCGCACTACCCTCTGTAGAATAATCTGAGAGAGCAGCATAAAACAAAATATCTCTGCGTGTACATTGTCTTGATTGACCGGAGATCACAGGAAGCTTATCTTACAGCAAGGCCAGAGCCAATCTTGGACTAGCAATAATAACTATCCAATGTGAATGCCTTGTCCCCTCATCCACAGCAAACATAGATTTTTCCTCTGTAGATGGCCAGCTAAGCCTTTTAAAACCTCAGGTATAATTGTTGTGTTTAGGAGGACCAGATAACGATTAGCAAAAGCAACAGACCTGGCAACTGCAAACAACCATAATCTCCGGCCATTTGCCTGCACATCTGCAGCTCTGCTTAATGGCAGTCATTTTTTATGAAAAAGGGTAGCCTCATTCTCTGCCTTTGTTCCTCTGAACAGCAGATGCACTTCAGACAGTTTTTATCCGTCTCTCTTCATGGATGGTCTCTTCTCAGGTGATTATCCATATCACAGTAATGGAGCGGGGAGGTCCTGGGCTGATTAAAAGGTTGGTCAGGTGCTGCATTATCCACAGACTGGTATTGTGGACCCATTCCACATTATTGTGAGTATGAGTACAGAGAGAGAGAGAGAGAATGAGAGAGTGAGAGACATAGAGAAGACTGGAGAGAGGGAGGGAGAGGGAGGATTACCAGTCCTTGGGGTGCTGCAAGGCTACTTCAACTGCTTGGATAACAAAAGGGAGGGTGGAATGGGAATGAGAACAAACAGGGAGTGGAGAGAGGAAGGAGGGGAGCAGGGAAGGAGGGGGGAACGGGAGAAGGAGACCATGTTGTAGGGGATGGAGGTGTGGATGTGCTGTGCGTGAAGGACAGAAGAGTCGGGGTTGGTTGTGGTTGATTGGGAGGAGACAGCTCCAAAAGGTCCTGGCGGTGTCTTGTTTGTTTACGGAGCACCCTGATTGGCGGCCGACTGTTGTTTTTTTCCCACCTCTCCTCCTCTGCCTAGCGTGAAATTGGACATGATAGCTTAGAGGCTTAGCAATCCTAACAGGTAAATGATGTGGCTGAAAGTGGTATATATATATGGGGGGGGTGGAGAAATAAATAGGTATGGGTGCAATAATACAAATAGAAATGTGTGAAAGAGGGGGGATCTATTTGACTAAGCCTCGGTGCAGTGGAGGTGATATGAGCCCTGCCTTAGATTGGCCTTATTTTCCTGATAGAGACTCATGCAGAGTCAGAGATATGGTCCATCATCCTAGCTGCATGATAGCAGAACACAAGAGAAAATGGAAGGACAGGTTGTTGACCTGAGATTGAGAGTTCCAAGGAGGAAAAGGAAGGAAAACTCCAAGAAAAAAAAGAAAAGAAAAAATATATATATTTATTTATATATACATATATATATACATACATACATACATACATACATACATACATCATCTCATAGTGCCCCTAATCTTATGTACATTACACATGCAATACAAATACTTAGTTACACCACAACTTTACTACTGTCATGATCTCTTACTCTCCAGTTACAGTAAGTGAGCATATTGCTTAAACAGATACAGTGTGACTGCCTAGGTTTCACTCTGGTTCTTGCCCCCCTCCCCTGCAAAGGCAGATCTCAATAATGCATTGCTTTGGGCTACTGTCGCGAGGGCCCCTGTTGCCCCATGGTGGCTCCTCCATTTTGTTCCAAACAAAACAGGGCATTGTCACGTTGCTGTACCATGCATCTGTAAAGACATGACACATTTATAATGCATGCAGACTAATTACGTAAGACAATGGAACTGTGCAGCTCTTTAGAAGATATTTTTCATAATGCCGTTTACCAGACGCTTTTATCCAAAGTGACATACAGTCATGCATGCATCCATTTTTCTTATGGGTGGTCCCTGGAATTGAAACCACTATCCTGGCGTTGCAAGCGCCATGTTCTACCAACTGAGTTACAGAGGACCACGAGCTACAGACGATGTCACTCATATAGGCCCCTCTTGAAAATGATATGGTGCGTCACTAAGACAGTCTGTGGAACAAAGACTTTGTTACAAAGTTAGCTTGACAGTCAACTCTACTGGCCCCATATGCCCCCATATGAACTATTTCTCAGTGATGCTTCGGCTGTCTGTGAAGATCATTTTGAATGCCCTAAATGCATTTCCTAGATAGATTTATGGATGAAATGGGGCATGGTATCTCACAGATGGCTGAAGGTGAGACAATCTCCATTCCTTTCCTCTGCTGCCTTTTCCAGCACGCATATTACCCTCCACTTTGTTGCTGTGATGAAATCAATGTTTTTCCCATTCTAGAATAATGTTTGTACAATGTTAATGTTGAAAGGATTTTAAGTTGCAAACTCTGGTAAGATGAGGGGTGGTGGCTTGTGTATATTTATGAACAACAGCTGGTGTGTGATTGTCACGCCCTGGCCTTAGTATTCTTTGTTTTCTTTATTATTTTAGTTAGGTCAGGGTGTGACATGGGGAATGTTTGTGTTTTGTTGGTTTTGGGTGTTTCTATGGTAATGGGGTTGTTGGTGTAGTATATGGGTTTGTGTTGAGTACATGTGTCTAGCGTTGTCTATGTATGTTTAGTTGTCTAGGAGAGTCTATGGTTACCTGAATGAGTTCCCAATTAGAGACAGCTGATTTCGGTTGTCTCTGATTGGGAGCCTTATTTAGGGTAGCCATAGGCTTTCATTTGTTGGGAGTAGTTGTCTATGTGATACGTTTGTAGCCAGTGTGTGCACATCGTTGTTTAGCTTCACGATCGTTTTCTTGTTTTGTTTAGTTCGTAAGTGTGTTTGTTTCGTTTGCCTTCTTCGTCAATAAAAAGGAGATGGCTTATTTTCCTAAAGCTGCGTATTGGTCCGTCAATCCTCCACACGATCGTGACAGTGATCTCTAATATTAAAGACATCTTAACCTCTAACGAGCACCTACCCCGGGTCCGGGAGCACCCCCCACCCCCCCCCCCCACACTGATTAGCATCGCTAGCATAGCGTCACAATTAAATAGTAGCATCTAAATATCATTAAATCACAAGTCCAAGACACCCAATGAAAGATACAGATCCTGTGAATAAAGCCACCATTTCATATTTTTAAAATGTTTTACAGGGAAGACAAAATATGTAAATCTATTAGCTAACCACGTTAGCAAAAGACATCACTTTTCTAACTCCATCAGTTTCTTACTCCATCAGGTGCTATCACCAATTCGGCTAAACTAAGATATTGATAGCCACTAACCAAGAAAAAACCTAATCAGATGACAGTCTGATAACATATTTATGGTATAGGATAGGTTTTGTTAGAAAAATGTGCATATTTCAGGTAGATTTCATAGTGTACAATTGCACCCACCGTCACAAATGGACTAGAATAAATAAATAGAGCAACGTGTATTACCTAATTACTAATCATCAAACATTTCGTAAAAATGCACAGCATACACTAATCGAAAGACACAGATCCTGTGAATACAGACAATATTTCAGATTTTCTAAGTGTCTTACAGCGAAAACACAATAAATCGTTATATTAGCATACCACATGTTCAAACATTACCCCAGCATAGATTCTAGCCAAAGAGAGCGATAACGTCAACATTGCCAAAATATATTAATTTTTTCACTAACCTTCTCAGAATTCTTCCGATGACACTCCTGTAACATCATATTACACAATCCATATAGAGTTTGATCGAAAATGTGCATATTTAGCGGCACAAATCGTGCTTACACAATGGAAATACTGTCCAACTACTCAAGCAATCTGCCCGGCAGCATCATGATAATACAACTATTTTTATCGAAAACTATTCATAAACTTGACTAAAAAAATACAGGTTGGCCATGAAATGAAAGATGCATTAGTTATTAATGCAACCGCTAAGTTAGATTTTTAAAATTAACGTTACTAGACATACAGTGTGCCTTACAGACAGACTAGTGCCGCAATAACGGCGTCACTATTTGCCATTATTGAGTTTACATTTTTCCACATAAAAATGGAATAACATCATAAATAGCTCTTACTTTTCGACGAGCTTCCATCTGTAACGGCAGTCCTCCTCCTCTTCATCTGAAGAGGAGGAGTATTGAGGGAACCAAGGCGCAGCGTAGTGAAATGACATATTTTATTAACGAAAACACGAACTTGACTAAACTAACAAAAACAACAAACGGTGTAGACAGACCTAAACGACGAACTTACATAAAACAAGAAGAACGCACGAATAGGAAAACATAGACTACACAAACCGAACAAACCGTAAACAGTCCCGCGTGGTGTACAGACACAGACACGGAAGACAATCACCCACAACGAACACTGTGACAACGCCTACCTAAATATGACTCTTAATTAGAGGAACGCCAAACACCTGCCTCTAATTAAGAGCCATACCAGGCAACCCAAAAACCAACATAGAAACAGAAAACATAGAATGCCCACCCAAACTCACGTCCTGACCAACTAACACATATAACAAACTAACAGAAATAGGTCAGGAACGTGACACCATCGGAATCTTGGCCAAGTGGTACTTTTGTCCAAAAGAATCGTTGCTTGGTTGTAAAACGTTGCATTCAACTTCTGATATAGCAGCTAACTATAGCTAACAATTGCTAACATTAGCTAACGTGTCCAAATCATCAATACGCAATACTGAGGAAATTCCGAAAAATAGCAATATACTCGCATAATCTGATATAACTCGGTTTCAAATAGCTTCGTTATGATGTTTCTAACACCTATATCAAATTAAATTACAGACTGATATATCTAAAGTTCATTAGTGAGCGTTCGAAAATGGCATCCCCAGGTCTCTCTCTGCGTAAAGTTCAACGTCTAAAAGAAGGCGTACCTCACTCCTTGGTCTTTTATAACCTCTGAGAGTTACGTAGGAAGCCCATTCCACTTCTCATTGCTTACTGACATCCAGGGGAAGGCGGGTGCAGTTCGTGTCGTTCCATAGGATATACACACCCCTTTAAACTGAACTGAGATCAGAGCTTCGCTCTCAGACCTTCGCAAAACCTGTCATGGATTTCGCTGTAGAAAGAGTTCTGTTCTACTCAGAGACATAATTCAAACGGCTATAGAAACTAGATAGTGTTTTCTATCCAATAATAACAATAATATGCATATTGTACGATCAAGAATTGAGTAGGAAGCCGTTTCATCTGTAGAGACAATTATGCTAATTTGAAACAGCACCCCCTATAGTCGCAAGAAGTTTTAAGGTTCTGCTCACCTGAGGTAGAGTACCTCATGATAAGCTGTACACCACACTATTTACAAAGATAATTCTCATCTATATTTTTCGAATCTGTCTATTTACCACCACAAACCGATGCAGGCATGAGCCGCACTCAATGAGCTGTATAAGGCCAAAGCAAACAGGAGCGGCACTCCTAGTGGCAGGGGACTTTATTGCTGGAAAACTTAAGTCTGTTTACTTCAATTCTACCAGCATGTCACATGTGCAACAAGAAGGAAAAGAACTCTAGACCACCTTAATTCCACACATAGAGACGTGTACAAAGCTCTCACTCCATTTGGCAAATCTGACCATAATTATATCCTCCTGATTCCTGCTTATAAGCAAAAACTAAAGCAGGAAGTACAAGTGACTCTCTCAATACGGAAGTGGTTTGATGACGCGGACGCTAAGCTACAGGACCTTTTTGCTAGCAACGACTGGAATATGTTCCGGAATTCATACAATGGCATTGAGGAGTATACCACCTCAGTCACCGGCTTCATCAATAAGTGCATCAACGTCATCATCCGCATAGTGACCATACGTACATATCCCAACCAGAAGCCATGGATTACAGGCAACATCCTGACTGAGCTAAAGGCTAGAGCTGTCGCTTTCAAAGAGCGGGACACTAATCCGGATGCTTATAAGATATCCCGATTGTCACGTTCCTGACCTGTTTTCTGTTGTTTGGTATGTGTTTAATTGGTCTGGGCGTGAGTTTGGGTGGGTAGTCTATGTTATGTGTTTTCTATGTTGGGTTAATGGGTTGCCTGGTATGGCTCTCAATTAGAGGCAGGTGTTTGGCGTTTCCTCTGATTGAGAGCCATATTAAGGTAGGTTGTTCTCACTGTTTGTTTGTGGGTGATTGTTCCTGTGTCTGTGTAATCCACATGGGACTGTTTTGTTTGTTCGTTCGTTTTAGGTAGTCTGTTCCTGTTCTTGCGTCCTTCGTCTCTATGTAAGTTCGTTTGTTTCAGGTCTGTTGCCTTCGTTTATTGTTTTGTAGTTTGTTCTAGTGTTTTGTCAGTGTTTCGTCTGTTTTGAAATAAATAGTTATGTATTCATTACCCGCTGCGCCTTGGTCCATTCATACACCACCAGACGAACGTTACACTGATATGCCCTCCGGTGAACCATCAAAAAGGCAGAACGTCAATACAAGACTAAGATTGAATCCTACTGTGAGTAAGACCTTTAAACAGGTCAACTTTCACAAGGCCGCAGAGCCAAACAGATTACCCAGACGCATACTCAGAACATGCGCTTACCAACTGGCAAGTGTCTTCACTGGAACACGTATATGTTTCAAGCAGACCATCGTAGTCCCTGTGCCCAAGAATGCCAAGGAAACCTCCCTAAATGACTATCGCCCCGTGGCACTCACGTCGGCAGCCATGTGCTTTGAAAGGCTGGTCATGGCTCATATCAACACTACCATCCCAGAAACCCTAGACCCATTACAATTTGCACACCGCCCCAACAGATCCACAGATGATGCAATCTCCATTGCACTCCACACTGCCCTTTCCCACCTAGACAAAAGGAACACTTATGCGAGAATGTTGTTGGTTGACTACAGCTCAGCGTTCAAATCCATAGTGCCCCAGAAACAAATTCATCACTAAGCTAAAGACCCTGGGACTAAACACCTCCCTCGCAACTGGATCCTGGACTTTCTGACGGGCCGCCCCCAGGTGATAAGGATAGGCAACAACACATCTGCCACGCTGATCCTCAACGCTGCTGTAGTGAAGCGGGTCGAGAGCTTCAAGTTACTTTGTGTCCACATCACTAACAAAGTATCATAGTCCAGACCCATCAAGACAGTCGTGAAGAGGGCATGACAATGCCTATTCCCCCTCAGGAGACTGAAAAGATTTGTTATGGGTCCTCAGATCCTCAAAATGTTATACAGCTGGTCTATCGAGAACTGGTTGCTGGTTGGAAACTGGTTGGAACCTGCTCGGCATCCGACCGCTACAGAGGGTAGTGGGTACGGCCCAGTATATCACTGGGGCCAAGCTTCTTGCCATCCAGGTCCTCTATACCAGGTGGTGTCAGAGGAAGGCCCTAAACATTGTCAAAGACTCCAGCCACCCAAATCATAGACTGTTCTCTCTACTACCGCATGGCAAGCAGTACCGAAGCGCCAAGTCTAAATCCAAAAGGCTCCTTAACAGCTTCTGCCCCCAAGCCATTACACTACTAAACAGTTAATCAAATGGCTACCCAGACTATTTGCATTGACCCCCGTATTTATGCTGCTGCTACTCACTATTTATTATCTATGCGTAGTGAATTTACCCCCACTTACATGTACATATTACCACAATTTACTTTGACTAACCTGTACCCCCAGACACTGCTTAGGTACCGGTATCCCCTGTATATAGCCTCGTTATTGTTAATTTATTGAGTTACTTTTATTTGTATTTTTTTGCAAATATTTTATTACTTGCTTCTTCTTTTTTTACTCTTCATTGTTGATTATGTGGTTGGAAGTAAGCATTTCACAGTAAGCTCTACTGCACCTGTTGTATTCGGCACAATTTGATTTGTCACAAGGATGTACATGTTATCTTTCTATAATCTTCAAGCCTTCCAGCACATGGAAATTAAACTACTGAGCAGTAGAAACTGCTAAGGCTGTGGTTATGGTCGTTATGTCCCTCTCTCCACCACAACACCTGGTAGAAAACTGCTAATGGTGTGGTTATGGTCTTTATGTCCCGCTCTCCACCACAACACCTGGTAGAAAACTGCTAATGGTGTGGTTATGGTCTTTATGTCCCGCTCTCCACCACAACACCTGGTAGAAAACTGCTAATGGTGTGGTTATGGTCTTTATGTCCCGCTCTCCACCACAACGCCTGGTAGAAAAATGCTAAGGCTGTGGTTATGGTCTTTATGTCCCTCTCTCCACCACAACACCTGGTAGGAAACTGCTACGGCTGTGGTTATGGTCTTTATGTCCCTCTCTCCACCACAACACCTGGTAGAAAAATGGTAACATAGATTTAACTGTGCACCAACAAGTTAGGCCCCGTTGTTCATCTCCTAATTCCCAGCTTGGTGTGATGAAAGGTGCAAGGGCCAGAATCTGCAGTGTGACCTCCCATCTCACCTCAACTCATCTGTATTCTACTGCTCTGGTCTGCTGTCTACAAAAGAGAGATATTGGGTCCTCCACAGAACAGCAAAATGATAGCGAGAGAGAGAGAGAAAATAGAAAATAGGTGATAGAAAAGGACAGAGAGAGAACACAGCAAAGAGGGAGAGAGGGAGAGAGGGCGAGAGGGAGAGAGGGAGAGGGAGAGAGAGAGAGAGAGAAAGAGAAAGAGACAGAGACAGAGACAGAGAACACAGGATGGAAGGGAAAAGAAGATAGAGTAGAGATGAAAAGAGGCACTCATTTTAGTCCGCTGGTGTTGTGGTCCAGTGCACATAGAGCAGGGGCAATTCTTTCTGATTTTGCTGCGGAGAGTCTGACATTAGGGGCTAATAGAGTAGTCCGGAAGTGCTGTGTGCTGTGGCCCAGTACCACCCACACTCACCCCAACACACGGTCACATCTGACCCGCCACACTGATATGTATTTATCTGGCAAGACAAGATCCCGTGAGTCCAGCTCCAAAATGTAGATGAGATTAGAAGTGAGTAGTGATGCTGGAAAAGATCAATATGGTTACTTATCACAGTATTATTTTTGGACGATATCATTTTGATATTTGACTCCAAGTATTGAGTGTTTTATTTTTTGCTACTGTTGGTAGTGTTAGCTAGTGCTAATCGGATGTACCTGCACAAAAACCCCGGGAAGTGTTTCATCCTATAGCTTGTCTCCATTTTCTTTTTAAATCGTGAGTCAACGTGTTTTCAGCACTTTAAAACTTCTTATGGCTGCAGACCCGTTAACGGGATCGATATGACAACAGCCAGTCGAAGTGCAGGGCGCCAAATTCAAAAAACAGTAATCTCATAATTAAAATTCCTTAGACATTCATGTGTCTTATATCATTTTAAAGGTAATCTTGTTGTTAATCCTACAAGAGTGTCCGATTTCAAATAGGCTTTTCAGCGAAAGCACTACAAACGATTATGTTAGGTCACCACAAAACCACAATAATCATAGCCATTTTTTCCAGCTAAAGATAGTTTCACAAAAACCAGAATAGAGATAAAATGAATCACTAACCTTCAATTATTTTCATCAGATGACACTCATAGGACTTCATGTTACACAATACATGCATGTTTTGTTTGATTAAATTCATATTTATATTAAAAAATCTGAGTTTACATTGAGGCGAATAGATTCACTAGTGGCAAAAACATCAAGTGACTGCATAGCCACATCGTTTCAACAGAAATACTCAGAAATATAGATGATAATACAAGTTATACACATGGAATTATAGATATACCTCTCCTTGATGCAACCGCTGTGTCAGATTACAAAAAAACTTTACGGGAAAAGAAACCCACGCTATAATCTGAGACGGCGTTCAAAGGTAAACACCACAGCCGCAAAGATGGCGTCAACATAAACAAGAAAATATATGATAAATATTCCCTTACCTTTGATGATCTACATCAGAAAGCACACCAGGAATCCCAGGTCCACAATAAATGTTTGTTTTGTTCGAAAGAATCTGTTATTTATGTCCAAATACCTTCTTTTGTTAGCGCGTCTGGTTTACATATCCAAATGCTAATTCTGGTCAGCGTTATATCGGACAAAAACTTAAAAAAGTGATATTACCGGTCGAAGAAAAATTTAAAACTAAGTACAGAATCAATCATTAGGATGTTTTTAACATATAGCTTCAATAAAGTTCCAACCGGAGTATTCTTTCTTGGGTTCGTGAGCAATGGAACGCAAGTGGCTACCATGAGGAAAAAAGCATGATCAGAAAATGGCTGCTTGATGGACACCTGACTGATTCTGCTATCATTCTCTCCCACAACATCATAGAAGTCTCATTATAATTTCTATTGATGGTTGACATCTAGTGGAACCCCTAGGCAGTGCACAATCATTCATATCTCAAGGGGATTTCATTAGGGACTCTGGTGAATACATACAAGCTCAGATTTCTGACTTCCTGTTTTGATTTCAACTCAGGATTTTACCTGCCAATATGAGTTCTGTTAATCTCACAGACATAATTCAAACAGTTTTAGAAACTTTAGAGTGTTTTCCATCCAATACTAATAATAATATGCAAATATTAGCAACTATGACTGAGGAGCAGGCCGTTTGATATGGGCACCTTTCATTCAAGCTACTCAATACTGCCCCTTCAGCCATAAGAAGTTAATTTCTCTGACTGATCACTACTCGTTTTCTCATTGCTCTCTCTCGTCTCTTTGTAGCAGACATATGGTGAGCAATATGTTTGGAGCATCAAATCGCATTAAAATTGCAGCGTCGAACCGTAAGACACATAGCATTGTGAGAATCACAATACATATCGTTTCGGCACCTAAGTAGCATGATAATATGGTATCGTCAGGTCCCTGGCAATTCCCTAGACATGACATCAGTTGACTCATTAAGGAATGGTCAGGCATTTAATTCAGGCCCAGTGATTTTAAGAGTTTAAACAAAGTGTACAGTACATTGACAGTATACTATATACTTCAGTGTACGTTGTATTTATCTTTCTATGTTGATAGAGACAGGAAGTGGTAGAGACATAACACCATAGACACACTCTCTATGTGTGTTTGTGCCTATATCCGTTTGTGTGTATCTGTGGTTGTGTGTGATCTGGTCAACTGTGTGAGTGAGGGCTAGAGTGACCGTGTGACCCCCAGCCCTAGCAGGGCGCTCCAGTGACAGCAGGCTGTTATGTGGGGCTGTCCGGGTCACAGAAAGCTAAAGAGAAAAGACAGGTCTGAGCACATGGCCAGGGGGACTCCTGATTGAAGTCCTGACCTTAGACTGCTGTCTGCCTGGGAGATCTGGCCTAGGTCAACTGAACTTGTTCCCTGGGATGTGTCAAGACCAACTTTTGGCATTTACACTGGGATTTCATACATTTTATTTTATATAGGGTAAATGCATAATTTTTAACATTCACAAGTAACAAGGTCTCTCCTTGCTGTGTGTCGATATTGATTGTCAATGAAAATGTTTCTTTCTTTCTTTTCATCCCACTGGTTTTATTCGTTGTCGTCTGTTTGTCTTCGTGATTTCTGAAACTGAACTTGTTTAATTTCTTTGAGCTCTGTGGTTGCATAGAGGAAGATGCTGTGTGTCATACTAAGAAAAAGGTGCTATCTGCTCGGTTTGAAGTACCTAGGTCTGTAATACTTTACCTTCACCTTCTCTTTTGTGGGAGTCTGTTCAATAGCAGATGGTTCTCTCGTGGGTGTCACTGAAATTCCACACACTTTCTCTCTCAATTGGACACACTCCTAATACATAGCAAAACAGAACCTGCTTACAAAGTCTAGATAGGAAAAGGCTCTCTTTCTCTCACTGTCCTCTCTTCGCATCTCTCCTTCTCTACTCTCTCCATCTTTGTGTAGTGGTTCTGCCGTTTCCTTGACTTGTGGTCCAGCATTTCACCTCTCTCCTATCCTGTGAAATCTCAACTACTCCTTATTAAGAGTCTATTGACGCAATTGACACACACACACACACACACACATACATATATATATATATGTTTGCATATATTATTTTATCCTAAACATGTTTTTGATGATCCATGGTATGGCCATCTTAAAACAATAGAACCCGGTACCCCAAGCCTTAGACTTTTAGAGATGAATTGGTTCGACAAGCTCTTTGGCTTTTACTAAGCATTGTGAATCACATGTGCAGAGTTTTGACTAGGGTAGTGTCACGCCCTGACCTTAGTTCCTTTTTTATGTCTCTATTTTGGTTTGGTCAGGGCGTGAGTTGGGGTGGGCATTCTATGTTTTGTGTTCTATGTTTTCTATTTCTGTGTGTTTGGCCGGGTGTGGTTCTCAATCAGAGGCAGCTGTCTATCGTTGTCTCTGATTGAGAACCATACTTAGGTAGCCTTTTCCCACGTGTGTTTTGTGGGTAGTTGTTTTATGTCTTTGTGTCTGTACCAGACAGCACTGTTTTGTTTCGTTTCATTCTATGTGTTATTTTGTTTAGTGTTCTGTTTTAATAAATTAACATGAACACTTACCACGCTGCGCTTTGGTCCGATGATTCCTCATCTTCAGACGACGAACCTTACAGGTAGTGTGACTATTAATTATTTTTCTCCTAGCCCAGAGGTCTGGGTGAGTGTGGTAAACATGAATCAGATACAGGTAACTGCCAGAATTTTTAATTAGATTTTATTTTATTTAACCTTTATTTAACTAGGCAAGTCAGTTAAGAACAAATTCTTATTTACAATGACGGCCTACCAAAAGGCAAAAGGCCTCCTGCGGGGACTGAGGCCTGGGATTAAAATAAATATAGGACAAAACACACATCACAACAAGAGAGACAACACAACACTACATAAAGAGAGACCTAAGACAACAACATAGCAAGGCAGCAACACATGACAACACAGCATGGTAGCATCACAACATAACAACAACATGGTAGCAACACAACATGGTAGCAGCACAAAACATGGTACAAACGTTATTGGGCACAGTCAACAGCACAAAGGGCAAGAAGGTAGAGACAACAATACATCACACAAAGCAGCCACAACTGTCGGTAAGAGTGTCTATGATTGAGTCTTGAATGAAGCGATTGAGAATGAACTATCCAGTTTAAGTGTTTGTTGCAGCTCGCTCCAGTCGCTAGCTGCAGCGAACTGAAAAGAGGAGCGACCCAGGGATGTGTGTGCTTAAAGGGGCCCTTTAACAGAATGTGACTGGCAGAACGGGTGTTGGATGAGGGCTGGAGAAGATATCTCAGATCGGGGGGAGTGAGGCCTAAGAGGGTTTCTATAAATAAGCATCAACCAGTGGGTCTTGCGACGGGTATACAGAGATGACCAGTTTACAGAGGAGTATAGAGTGCAGTGATGTGTCCTATAAGGAGCATTGGTGGCAAATCTGATGGCCGAATGGTAAAGAACATCTAGCCGCTCGAGAGTATCCTTACCTGCCGATCTATAAATTATGTCCCTGTAATCTAGCATGGGTAGGATGGTCATCTAAATCAGGGTTAGTTTGGCGGCTGGAGTGAAAGAGGAGCGATTTCAATAGAGGAAACCAAGTCTAGATGTAACTTTAGCCTGCAGCTTTGATATGTGCTGAGAGAAGGACAGTGCACCGTCTAGCCATACTCCCAAGTACTTGTATGAGGTGACTACCTCAAGCTCTAACCCCTCAGAGGTAGTAATAACATCTGTGGGACGAGGGGCATTCTTCTTACCTTTGTTTTGGAGGTGTTCAGAAAAAGGTTAAGGGTAGAGAAAGCTTGTTGGACACTAAGAACGCTTTGTTGTAGAGCATTTAGCACAAAATCCGGGGAGGGGCCAGCTGAGTAATGGAAATGGATGAGAGAGCTTCCTACTGCCTGAGCTATGTTGTTGATGTAAATTGAGAAAAGCGTGGGGCCTAGGATTGCGCCTTGGGGTACTACCTTGTTGACAGGCAGTGGCTGAGACAGCAGATTTTATACACAGCATTCTTTGAGAGAGGTAGTTAGCAAACCAGGCCAAAGACCCCTCAGAGACAACAATACTCCTTAGCCGGCCCACAAAAATGGAATGGTCTACCGTATCAAAAGCTTTGACCAAGTCAATAAAAATAGCAGCACCATATTGCTTAGAATCAAGGGCATGGTGACATTATTGAGGACTTTTAAGGTTGCAGTGATAAGTCCATAACTTGAGCGGAAACCAGATTGCATACCCGAGAGAATACTATAGACATCAAGAAAGCCAGTCAGTTGATTATTGACAAGTTTTTCCAACACTTTTGATAAACAGGGAAAAATATAAATAGGTCTATAACAGTTAGGATCAGCTTGATCTCCTCCAATAAAAAAAGGACAAACTGTGGCTGCCTTCCAAGCAATGGGAGCCTCCCCAGAAGGAGAGGCAGGTTAAAACGGTTGGAGATAGGCTTGGCGACAATAGGGGGAGCAACCTTAAAGAAGAAAGGGTCTAAACCATCTGACCCAGATGTTTTTTGGGGGTCAAGTTTAAGGAGCTCCTTTAGCACCTCGGACTCAGTGACTGCCTGCAGGGAAACTTTGAAGTGGGGCACGGGAAAAAGAGGGAGAAGCATCGGGGTTAGTCACATTAGAAGGGGTGGGAGATGAGGAAATGTTGGACGGGCAAGGAGGCACAGCTGAGTCAAATAGGAATCCTGACTTAATGAAGTGGTGATTAAAGAGCTCGGCCATGTGCTTCTTGTCAGTAACAACCACATCATCAAAATTAAGGGACATGGGCAGCTGTGAGGAGGAGGGTTTATTCTCCAGGTCCATAACCATTTTCCAGAACTTCTTGAAGTTAGACCCACAGAGAGAGAACTGCTCCTTAAAGTAACTAACTTTGGCCTTCAGGATAGCCTGAGTGCACTTATTTCTCATTTGCCTTTCGACAAATGCAATTCTTGAGGTGGAATAACTCTGAAAGATCACGGTCGAACCAAGGGCTGAACCTGTTTTTAATTCTCATTTTCTTTATGGGGGAGTGTTGTTAACAATACCACTGAAAATATCAAAAGAATCGGTCCAAGTGTCTTCGCCAGAGGGTATCACGCTGATTCTATACCATTTTACAGAGGCCAGTTCATGAAGGAAGGTTTGCTCATTAAAGTTTTTTAGCAAGCGTCTATGACAAATCAAGACAGGTTGTTTCACTGAGCAGCCATTAAGAACACAAGCTGTAAAACAGTGATCACTAAGGTCATTTAAGCATGTCCCAGTATAGGTCACTTAGCAGGACAAATTCAGACTTAGTGTAAGGGGCCAGGAGAGAGTTTTGGGCAGGTAGGGTACAGGTGTCAGGACCTGGCCTTAGTTATCTTTGTTTTCTTTATTATTTTAGTTAGGTCAGGGTGTGACATGGGGGATGTAAGTGTTTTGTATTGTCTAGGGTTTTTTGTATGTTTATGGGTGCTGTGGTTTAGTTGGTTAAAGAGTCTAGTCTAGGTGTATGTATGTCTATGGTTGCCTAGATTGGTTCTCAATTACAGACAGCTGTCTATCGTTGTCTCTGATTGGGAACCATATGTAGGCAGCCATATTCATTAGGTAGTTCGTGGGTGATTGTCTATGTGTAGTGTTTAGTATCAGCACTATTTGTTTATATAGCTTCACGGTCGTTTGTTGTTTTGTATAGTTAGTCTGTGTTCTTCGTTTCGTTTTTGTCTTCAAATAAAAGAACATGTATAGTTATCACGCTGCGCCTTGGTCCTCCTCTCTTCCACAATACGACGATCGTGACAACAGGTCGGTGCTGATGAAGGACGATAGCACCCAGCAACAGTCCACGAAGAGCTATTTGAAAGGTTAATGCTTAAAACCAGCAAATCAAATTGCTTGGGGACAGACTTGGTGGAGACAACCGAGCACTGAAGGTGATCCTTGGTTAAGATTGCCATTCCCCCACCTTTAGAAGATCTGTCTTGACGAAAAAGGTTATAACCGGAAAGGTTAACATCGACATTCAAAACACTGTTCCTTAACCACATCTCAGTAATGACCAACACATCTGGATTGGAGCTGTGAACCCACACTTTCAATTAATCAATTTTAGGTAATAAGCTTCTAGTGTTAACGTGCAGAAAACCCAGGCTTTTACGAGAGCAGAAATCAGTGAAGCAGATATCAGAGCACAAGTGAGAATTGGGGCTAGCAACAGTAGATGGGCCTGGGTGTACATGCACATTTCCAGATATCATCAACAGTAATACAATCAGTGAGAGCTCTGCAGTGCTGATTTATGACATCTGATTGTGCATCAGATGACAACAAGATCATATTGTACAGCAATTTCATCAGGTAACATGAATACAAAGCCAGCGAGAGGTGGTTAGAATAGGATGGGAGGCCAAAAGTAGAGAGAGTCAGAATAAAGGAAACACTTGAGTAAATGAGGGATACAAAGTCCATTAAAAGCAGGTGCTTCCACAAGGGTGTGGCTCCTGATTTAATTAAGCAATTAACATCCCATCATGCTTTGGGTCATGTATAAAAATGCTGGGCAGGCCAATATTTTGGACGTTATTTTGGCAACCATGGCCCCATCCACAGGGCACGAGCGGTCAGTGAATGGTTTGATGAGTATGAAAACAATGTAAATCATATGCCATGGCTGTCTCAGTCACCAGATCTCAACGGCGGCACCTGAGAAAGCGTTTTCTACCACCACCATCAACAAAACATCAAATTATGGAATTTCTCGTGGAAGAATGGTCCTCCGATAGAGTTCCAGACACTTGTAGAATCTCTGCCAAGGTGCGTTGAAGCTGTTCTGGCTCATGGTGACCAAATTAAGAGACTTTATGTTGGTGTTTCCTTTATTTTGGCAGTTACATGTACCTGCACGCACAGTGCTGCTCAAAGACGTATATGTATAATCCATAGTCTGGGTTTACAGATGTTTTAAGCAGTACATCTTGACACAGGCCCAGGGCCTTGCCTCTGTGGTCAGTTGACTCCCCAACATGGATCAGTATGTCCACAGATGGTTGTGGCTGCAGTTCGGCAGCGTTCGATGCCACTCTGTTGTTCCAAAACCTCTAAAAATAGACCTCTGAATGAGGCACAGTTATCCAGTGGCATATCCCATTTCTGTCACTGGAATCCCACCAAGTGAAAATGGGATAACTAGAAGTGAGCCTGACATTCAGCAATAAGACAGACATTATACTCTACTCCTTTCAATTTCACTCCATAACTCCCCCTCTCTCCATTCATCTGTCTTCCTCTGTCATTTTCTATGGCCTCATTTTTCTAATCTTGATTGTTTGTCTCATTCCCTCTTCTCCTTCATTGCAACTGAGGAATTCTGGTCGTATTTATTTCCCAATCGATCAAGGTTAAATTACCTTTCCTGCTTTCTTAGCACTAAGGAGGACTTGGTGTTTAAAGGACTAAACAATACAATATGTTTTCCCTCTGACAATAGTCCAATACTTTCCCCACTTTTGTATATATGTGCTTCTGCATGAGCATGTGTATGGTTGAGTTTCTACCAGGATACAATATTGGCATGGAGATCACTATAATCTTAATCTGCTGTCCAAATTATTCATTATACCACTATGTCAAGATTTACCTAATTACATTTTATCTCTTTAAGAATTCTCTAGCCTAATCGTGTTGAACAGGGATCCCAGACTTCGGAGGAGTCTCACTCCATAACTCAATAGAGGAGTCTCTCTGTCTACATCGGCATGAGTACATTTTTAGTTTAAGGGTACTTCTATTGTTTGTGTTGTACTCCATGTTGTCACAGTGTGTTGATGCTTACTTAACTATACTTTCATGTATAATTCATAAATCATCTAAAGAAGGCAAATGACAAGCTTCTGGAAGCATGTACTGTATTGCGATCATACAAAGTGTTTTGAGCTAACAGAATAAGTAGCTCTGTGAGGAAACTGTCTTGGAAATTCATGTATACTGAGAAAGACTTGGACAATCAATCAAACAATCAATCTTTATTTAGTATCGATTAATTATTGCAATAATGAAGCTGGTCGGCCTCACACCCTGAAGTGTGTGTTGCCGAGATCTTAACCTTACAGAGGAGTCTTAGTTCTGGTATAGCAGACACATAAAATGCTTAGTCATGGCTGGTTCCACCCCTCCCATGCGGATCAGGGGGCATCATAAGTCACCTCGGCTTCATCTTGTGGTTTTCTGCACCTGGTACTGTTTTAACCCCCAACCCGGCTTAGTCTCCCAGATGCAAGAATGATTTGGAAACAAAGAAGGATTGTTCTACTCCTAAACTATCTCCAGTAAAACCAATGTACTTGATCATACGCTCAGATTAGCTGCAGGGAGCTAGAGTGGAGACACTCCCTTTACAAAAACACTGCATTAGTAGGACAGAAATGACTTACTATTTGTTAGTATATCATTTGACTATTAATATCAAACAAATCAGGTAAATACGTAATTTTTCTCTCACAAAACATCACATAACTAAACTTTGAAACGCACATGTGCACACATACAGACACGTGTATTTGATGTGAATAGTGTATGCTTGCTTTGCAGCTCCTTCCTAGCCCACCCTCAGTGAGTAAATATTTAATTGATGGTTAGATTCAGATCTGTATTGGGAGATAAGCAGTGTTTCGCTTGGGTAAGGAGATCCACTGACTCACAACTCACTGTGCAAAAACAGGTTGTGACCACGGTGAATCTATTTGGAAAAATTATTGGATTTGAAAAACATAATCAACGTAAGGGAATTTAGCCTAAAATAACCTAAAATACAATGATATGCTGATCCAATTCTTTTTGTTGTTGTTGATTTCACATTTGTCAACCAAATGTAAATCAAAACTAGACGTTGAAATGACGTCTGTGCCCAGTGGGAAACTAATTATGGTTAGGGCCGTGTGTGGTAAGAATAACAAGGAGCCTAGTTCACATAGCACGGCTGCTTCAAGGGATTATTTTTTGCAAAAATGTTAACTCTCAATTTGGTTCCTCTGAAAACATGAATAGCGTCCAGACTATAAATCCCACTCCAATCTATATTGAATAAAAGATAACTGTTTCCAGTGGCATTTGAAGTAAATTATCCAAATCCCTAGAGACTCAGGTCCATCCAACATTGAGCCAAATACACTGCTCTGTTGTTGAAGTCTGTCAGTGCCATGAAAACAAGGTATAGGTAGCCAAAATGAATAATTCATGAATGTGTTATGTATGTGCAAGGTTTTACATGATACTTTACATAATATAAAATAGGGTAGCCCGAGGCACATCTCTTAAGCTGCTGACGCTAGCCATTTTCCCATATTCACATACACATCTACAGTGTACATGAATAAATAGGTGGCATGTTGAGATTAGCATCCCTGCATGTATGTCCATTTATGGAATGGGAACTGAGAATATCATTATTATGTGTGAGTATTATGGAATCAGCATTGTCTCCTCAGCCACAAGAGCTTAGCTGCATATCCTTAACTGAGCTGTACTGCTGGGAAAGTAAGGACACCTATCACACGTGGAAGATTGGACTGAATGAACTGAGATGGTAGGAAGCAGAGTGAGAGAGAGCAGGGTAGTGTTAAACATGTCTGGCTCAAAATCCCACCAGCAACATTTCACAAAGATTTCAAAGATATATAACATTCCAATCTAATGCAATTATTTCGAATGGAGGCTGGTAAGTAAATTATAAAGTGATGGAGAGTTCCTGTGTATGCAGGCCAGGATAGACGAATGACTGACAGACTAACTGACGGAAAAACAATAATCATAATCCCACAGCTTTCATTGATCTTGGCATCAGGCACAGTTGCACACACATCTTTTTGGAGATGGCTACAGTAAGAAAGTTCTGATCCACATGATTCATTCACCCATGTCTCCTGCTGATGACCATTGACTTCGCCTCTGCCCATTTCAGGCCTGTTGATCTGACTGTTTCAGGCCTGTTGTTCTGACTGTTTCAGGCCTGTTGGTCTGACTGTTTCAGGCCTGTTCGTCTGCCCATTTCAGGCCTGTTGTTCTGACTGTTTCAGGCCTGTTGGTTTGACTGTTTCAGGCCTGTTGTTCTGACTGTTTCAGGCCTGTTGGTCTGCCCATTTCAGGCCTGTTGGTTTGACTGTTTCAGGCCCGTTGGTCTGATTGTTTCAGGCCCGTTGGTCTGATTGTTTCAGGCCTGTTGTTCTGACTGTTTCAGGCCTGTTGTTCTGACTGTTTCAGGCCTGTTGTTCTGACTGTTTCAGGCCTGTTGTTCTGACTGTTTCAGGCCTGTTGTTCTGACTGTTTCAGGCTTGTTGGTCTGACTGTTTCAGGCTTGTTGGTCTGACTGTTTCAGGCCCATTGGTCTGATTGTTTCAGGCCTGTTGTTCTGACTGTTTCAGGCCTGTTGGTTTGACTGTTTCAGGCCTGTTCGTCTGCCCATTTCAGGCCTGTTGTTCTGACTGTTTCAGGCCCGTTGGTCTGACTGTTTCAGGCCTGTTGTTCTGACTGTTTCAGGCCTGTTGTTCTGACTGTTTCAGGCTTGTTGGTCTGACTGTTTCAGGCTTGTTGGTCTGACTGTTTCAGGCCCATTGGTCTGATTGTTTCAGGCCTGTTGTTCTGACTGTTTCAGGCCTGTTGGTTTGACTGTTTCAGGCCTGTTCGTCTGCCCATTTCAGGCCTGTTGTTCTGACTGTTTCAGGCCCGTTGGTCTGACTGTTTCAGGCCTGTTGTTCTGACTGTTTCAGGCCTGTTGGTCTGCCCATTTCAGGCCTGTTGGTCTGATTGTTTCAGGCCTGTTGGTCTGATTGTTTCAGGCCTGTTGTTCTGACTGTTTCAGGCTTGTTGGTCTGACTGTTTCAGGCTTGTTGGTCTGACTGTTTCAGGCCTGTTGGTCTGACTGTTTCAGGCCTGTTGGTCTGACTGTTTCAGGCCTGTTGGTCTGCCCGTTTCAGGCCTGTTGATCTGATTGTTTCAGGCCTGTTGTTCTGACTGTTTCAGGCCTGTTGTTCTGACTGTTTCAGGCCTGTTGGTCTGACTGTTTCAGGCCTGTTGGTCTGCCCATTTCAGGCCTGTTGATCTGATTGTTTCAGGCCTGTTGGTCTGACTGTTTCAGGCCTGTTGGTCTGACTGTTTCAGGCCTGTTGGTCTGACTGTTTCAGGCCTGTTGGTCTGACTGTTTCAGGCCTGTTGGTCTGACTGTTTCAGACCTGTTGGTCTGTCAATTTCAGGCCTGTTGGTCTGACTGTTTCAGGCCTGTTGGTCTACCCATCTCCCCCCTTGCATATGTCAGGCTCATCACACACAGATGTGTCTCTGAGAGACTGTCAAGACCTCCCTGCTTTTTCTCCTCAATTTTGATCTTGTCTCATCGCTGCAACTCTCCAACTGGCTAGGGAGACGAAGGTCGAGTCATGCGTCTACCGAAACATGACCTGCCAAACTGCGTTTCTTAACACCCGCCCACTTAACCTGTAAGCCACCCGCACCAATGTGTCGCAGGAAACACCGTTTAACTGACAACCGAGGTCAGCCGGCAGGTGCCCGGCCCGCCAGAAGGAGTTTCTAGAGCACAATGAGCCAAGTAAAGTCCCCCCGGCCAAACCCTCCCCTAACCTGGACAACGCCCTCCCTATGGGACTCCCAATAACGTCCGGTTGTGATACAGCCCGGGACCAAACCCGGGTCTGTAGTGACGCCTATAGCACTGCGATGCAGTGCCTTAGATCGCAGACCTCCCTGCTTTTTCCTTCAACACGTCGGCCACAGACACTTTAAGGCATCTGCCGCTGAAGCAGAGGAAAATGAAAAGGATTGGTACATTTAATAAAAACAAATTTTATGCAACTTTGGGTCCTAGAAAAGCGCTATATACTGTTAGTCCCATGTATTATTACTATTATTACTTTGATGATTGTTATTACTATTATTAAATTTGTTTTTGTCAACTCAAGTAAGTGGCACGGATTCTTAGCAGAAAGCCTTCAGGTTAAAAGTAGAGCTATTGACTTTTTTCGATCGACTAAACAGACTGACGGGAAAGAGGAGAAGACGGTCAGAGGGAGTTAGCGAGAGGTCATGAGGCCTAGGAAGGGATATGAATAATCTCAAAGAGCTATTCGCTAAAAGAACTGCTAGCAGGCTAACCAAATGTTGTACTTCTATAGTGCACGTTATTGGAGCAAAGCCTTGTGATAATCTACTTGCTCTATTGATTCAGAGGTGAATCTAGACATCAGCTTCATGTCCCCATATACAAGGACACTATTTTATTGGTTTCTTTCAGGGAAATAACTTGTTTGTGGGATCCACTGTCAACAGAGGGAATGGTTTGTAAAAATGATATAGAAAAGCAGACTCCTCACGTAATGTATGTGTGATAACTTTATAACAGCTATTATATATAGTCTGGAGACCCTCCTATACTATATAACACCTTCCAAGCGAGGTATATACAGATATTCCTGTACCTACTATAGCCATGGGTTTAGCCTTTCTTACATTTACAGTTGTTTATTGCGACTGTCAAATATATTGCTATGTCCATGGGCAGGTATATTTATAGTGCCGCTGTATTCTCCCTGAAACAGCCAGGCTGTAAAACAAACTGTGGTATGTGTTCTCTGACTGATGCATTATGGGAAGCGGAGCCAGTGCTCCGAGGGAGGCAGTCTTTGATGTGAGATTCTGCAAAGAGGACCGGAGGAGAACAGCCATTATGGGAGGAATGGAGGAAAATATCTCCCTACCTCTCAGTCTGTCTCTCTCGCACACAAAAACCCACGTGCTATAATATACACTGTGTACATTATTTACCTCAATTGTACATTATATACAGTGCCCTCTGTAATTATGAACAGTGAAGCATTTTTCTTCTTTTGGCTCAATGCTCAAATGTTGGATTTAAAATCATACACTGACTATAAGGTTAAAGTGCAGACTGTCAGCTTTAAGTTGAGGGTATCTTCCTCCACGTCGGGTGAACTGTTTAGAAATTACAGCACTTTTTTGTACATAATCACTCCCATTTTAGGACAATATTGGGACAAATTCACTTATATATGAATTAAAGTTGAAAAAATATAGCACGCAATGACTACATCAAGCTTTTGACTCTGCACATTTGTTGGATGCATTTGCTCTTTGTTTTGGTTGTTGCAGATTACTTTTATTGTAAATAAGAATATAATACGTTTCTAAAGACTTCTACATGAACGTGGATGCTACCATGATTACGGAAAATCTTGAATGAATTGTGAATAATGATGAGTGAGAGCGTTACAGACGCGCAAATATCATTGCCCCAAGACATGCTATCTTTCTTACTTATCATTATTCATTAACACCAAATGCATTCAGCACATTTGTAGAGTCACAAGCTTTATGTAGTCATTGCACGCCATGAATATGGGACCAAATACTTAACTTTTTATTACTACACATAAGAGTGAATTTGTTCCAATACATTTGGTCCCTTAAGATGGGGGGACTATGTACAAAAAGTGGTGTAATTTCCAAACGGTTCTCCTGATATGGATGAAAATACCCTCAGATTAAAGCTGACCGTCTGCACGTTAACCTCATAGTCATTGTTTTTGAAATTCTAACTTTTGGAGTATAGAGCCAAAAGAAGAAACAATGCTGCAGTGTCACAGTAATTACGGAGGGCACTGTACCTCCACTGGCCATCGTTAGTGGACACTAACAATGGCCAGAAAGACTTGTTCAATTCAAACACTACATACACTTAATGAGGCATACACTTACCTATACACGCCCAGGCAAGTGTGTGTGTGTGCTTGCATGTGGGTGTGTTTGTGATGGGATAAAATAGCTCTGGTATCTTCTTGCATCCTTGCAACAGTGTGACATGGGGAGTAGAGGTTGTTGGGAAGGTCGAGCAAGTCAGCTTTTCTCGGTAACACTAGGGGGGTGGGAGGAGGGGAGATAGGGGGGTGAAGGAGAGATTGATTATGTTTCCCTGTCTGACAGTGTGAGTGTCCTGGCTCCAGGAGCTTGAGAGATGACTCGAGGCATGAATAGCTTACTCATGATTAGTGGAGACAACATGGTGGGTAAAATCTCAAGTGATATTGGAGACGTGTGTAAGTTAAGATGAATATCTATATGGGGAAATGCATTGAACGTTGATGTTCGAAATATACCTATTATGGTCATAAATAACTAATATTGACATGAGATCCCTCATGTGTGAGCTGTATGATACAGTCATAACCATAATATAGATGTTACAGATCAAACCAGATTACACTTTGCCGTGGTGTCAATAAGGACTTTCTTTTAACACCGGCTACTTTTGATGCGCTTCTCGGCAGCCAAGGAAATGTAAAACCCCTTTTTGCGTAAGCACATTTACTTACCGCCATAGAAGTGTTCCCGGAGCTCAAGTATCACTACTGTAGTTGCAGCATTTTCCCATTGATAGGAGCTACTGTGAACAGTGTGGTTCTCATATTCTTGATTTAGTTTTCCCATTCATCTCTAATCCATACTACTCTGTTTGTCGATCAGGAGATTGTCTTCCCTCTCTTGGCAAGCAATCAACACTTTCAGTAAACATTTGATCTATTTCATTTGGCGCGGTGAGCAGCACTGGTGGTGGGGGAGAGGAGGGGATTGGAAACTCTCCCCAGAAATCAGATGCACTGAAAGGCATGATATGCGATTATATGAGAGGAGGAATGCACACCGCAAGAAAAATGATGTCTCTCTTTCACCAGGGAGAAAAAATGAATAATAAATTGATGTCTGTGTATTTATTTGCTTGTCGGTGCGGAATTTCAGAACGATTTTATACCTCGCTAAACTGCTTGCTCTGAAATGATCAGGTGTGCTGTCAAGAAATGCTTTGAGGATGCATTGAGGTTTGAGTGTATTCTTTAATATCATGTGACTACATGCAGACATGTTTTCTTCTAATTCTCCAGCATCAGAACATAAATATGCGGTACAAAAGATAACAAACGTTTATAGAAGATTACACATTAATGGATTTGGCAATTTCAGCCACACCCGTTGCTGACAGGTGTATAAAATCAAGCACACAGCCATGCGATCTCCATAGACAAACATTGGCAGTAGAATGGCCTTACTGAAGAGCTCAGTGACTTTCAACGTGACACCGTTATACAATGACATGTTGGAAAGGTGGCAGTCAAATTTCTGCCCTGCTAGAGCTTCTCCGGTCAATTGTGCTGTTTTGGTAAAGTGGAAACGTCTAGGAGAAACAACGGCTCAGCCACAAAGTGGTAGGCACACAAGCTCACAGAATGGGACTGGCGAGTGCTGAAGTACATAAAAATCATCTGTCCTCGGTTGCAACACTCACTACCAAGTTCCAAACTGCCTCTGGAAGCAACGTCAGCACAATAACTGTTTGTCGGGAGCTTCATGGAATGGGTTTCCATGATCGAGCAGCCGCACACAAGCCTAAGATCACCATGTGCAAAGCCAAGCGTTGGCTGGAGTGGTGTAAAGCTCACAGCCATTGGACACTGGAGCAGTAGAAATGCGTTCTCTGGAGTGATGAATCACGCTTCACCGTCTGGGAGTCTGACAGACAAATCTGGGTTTGGTGGATGCCAGGAGAAGACTACCTCCTCCAATGCATAGTGCCAACTGTAAAGTTTGGTGGATGAGGAACAATGATCTGGGGCTGTTTTTCAACTCCCTATGATGTAGGATTTTGTAATGAGCAGGTGTCCGATGAGCAGGTGTCCACATTCATTTGGTCATGTAGTGTAGGTTTTGATGTTTTATGGATGATCACATGAGTGTCTGTACTTATGCACTCATGCGCTCTTGTGATTTTCAGTTTGCCTTTTACCTACTACCTGTCTACAGGAGATAATGTGCAGGATGTGTGTCCCCTGTGGCCTGGGCCACCCCACACAGGGAGATGAATTATAGATGTGTCGGTGGATGTGTCAACATTCATTGACGTCACACCACACATCACACAGTGACAGGGAGATGAGGAAGGGAGAATGAAAGGACAGAAACTAAATCAGAGAAAAAAAGCACAGAAAGAGAGGAGAGTGATTTTATTGGCTGTTCAGAGTTTCCTGGATGATGTCAGTAATACTATGACAGTGTTTTATTGTATATATTTTTTTGTGGTTAATAATCAGCGGGACTAGAGTATTGGTAAAGCAGCTGACTGCTAGTCTAATGGAGGAACCACTCAGTGGAGATATATTTACACCCAAATTGTATTACATGTACTCAATATCTTCATAATTCCCTAAACATTTAGCTTTACCTCATTAACCTTTTTTAGCTGGCCACCTATTGTTTAGAGCTAAGTGTAGATCTTGCCAGAGCTAAGTTCATAGGCCGATGTGATAATTGGTTTTCTAATAAAATAACCACAAACCTAATTGGAAAGGAAGGACACAGATAAGCACAAATAACTAAGAGACAGAGCTGAAAAGCGAACCATTTGACCATAAACGATAGAACATTTGTGTGATGAAATTCTCTGCCTACTCTCCTCCAACTGTGTCTATGATGTGTATTAAACTGTTTTAGAGAGAGAGAGACATGGATAGAGAGGGAGAGAGAGAGAGACAGAGAAATACACTCTTAGAAAACAGTGCTATCTAGAACATAAACGGGTTCTTCAGCTGTCCCCATAGGAGAACCATTTGAGGAACCATTTTTGGTTACAGTTAGATCCCTTTTGGGTTCCATGTACGGAACCCAAAAGGGTTCTAACTGTAACCAAAAACAGTTCCTCAAAGGGTTCTCCTATGGGGACAGCTATGAGAGAGAAAGAGAGAGAGAGAGAGATCTCTCTCTAATTTCAGCTCTGTCACTGCTAATCAGTGGGCTGTGCGATACAAATTACAGAGGGTGGGGGTAAGAACTAAGCATCATCAACAAAGGGGGATGAGTTAATGTGGGAATACACTGAAATTGACTGGCAACAAGATTATACTGGGAGAGTAGGAGGGAGAGAGAGAGAGAGGGAGGAAGTGAGAGGGAGTGAGAAAGGGAGGACGTGCAAGCAGCCATGAAAGTGAGGTGAGGCCACTGTGTGCGTGCTCCTGGGTGTTGACGTTTGAGTGAGAGAGAAATGCTCTGCCGCTCTTGTGGGCGTGTGTGTTCTTGACTTCACCCGCTCCCCCAGCCAGGGCCGTATGATCTAGCACTGTGTTGTAGCCTTGTGATGTAGGCAGGGGGCAACACAACCAGATCTTTCTTTACTGCTGCATTTTACTGTGCCATTTGTGTTGCTTTTAACTCTACTGTATTTATTAACATCCCCCCACCATCTATTGCCTTATGATGTGGGCCCCTGTATATAAGAGCCAATCAGTATAGTGCTGGAATAACACCAGGGCTTCATACAGGACCACATAAAGTGGCATTCAATGCCTGCATAATCTTCTCTTAACCTGTCTAGGATCAGCGTGGCGCTAGCGGCACACCCCCCCCCCCCCCACTGAAAAACCAGTGCCGCGAAATTCAAAAAAAATATTTTTTTAAAATATTTAACTTTCACACATTAAAGTCCAATACAGCTAATGAAAGACACAGATCTTATGAATCCAGTCAACATTTCCGATTTTTAAAATGTTTTACAGGGAAGACACAATATGTAAAGATGTACATCTATTACCTAAAAACACATTAGCATAATCCACCATCTTTTATTTGTCCACCAACACCAGTAGCCATCACCAATTCGGCTAAACTAAGATATTTATAGCCCCTAACCAACAAAAAAACTCATTAGATGACAGTCTGATAACATATTTATGGTATGGGATAGGTTTTGTTAGAAAAAAGTGCATATTTCAGGTATATGGCATAGTTTACAATTGCACCCACCATCACAAATGGACTAGAATAATTACAATGAGCAACGTGTTTACCTAACTACTAATCATCAAACATTTCGTAAAAATACACAGCATACACGAATCGAAAGACACAGATCCTGTGAATACAGACAATATTTCAGATTTTCTAAGTGTCTTACAGCGAAAACACAATAAATCGTTATATTAGCTTAGCACATAGCAATTAGCAGCCCAGCATTGATTCTAGCCAAAGTGAGCGATAAAAGTCAACATCGCCAAAAGATATTAATTTTTTCACTAACCTTCTCAGAATTCTTCCGATGACACTCCTGTAACATCACATTACAACATGCATATACAGTTTGATCGAAAATGTTTATATTTAGCCACCAAAATCATGGTTAGACAATGTGAAATGTAGACAAGCTGGTAAAGAAAACGTCCTTGCGCCACTTAGACAGTGATCTACTCTTATACATAAATACTCATAAACGTGACTAAAAAATATAGGGTGGACAGGGATTGATAGACAATTTAATTCTTAATACAATTGCGTTATTACATTTTTTAATTTATCCTTACTTTTCAATACAGTTTGCGCCAAGCGAAGCTACGTCAAAAAACATGGCGTCCTAAGCCACTAAAATGTTTCGACAGAAACACGATTTATCATAATAAAAATGTCCTACCTTGAGCTGTTCTTCCATCAGTATCTTGGGCAAAGGATCCTTTCTTGGGAGAAATCGTCTTTTGGTGGAAAGCTGTCCTCTTGCCATGTGGAAATGTCAACTACGTTCGGGATGAACTGAAAAGCGTGTCCAACTTTTCACATCGTTGCAAAAATAATAGTCCCAAAATCGCACTAAACGGATATAAATTGCTATAAAACGCTTTAAATTAACTACTTTGTGATGTTTGTAACTCCTATAACGAGTGAAAAGATGACCGGAGAAATATAACAGGCTAAACTAACGCTTGGAACAGGAGAGGGTCGGTGTCTTCCACGCGCGTTACGCAGCAAGAAAAGACTTGCTAGCTAAAGGTTTTTTTCATTTGTAGGGCCTGTGAACGAGCAATCGAGCCCGTTGGAATCGTCATCACGTAAAGGCATCCAGGGGAAGACGTAAGAAGTGTCCGTATAGTCATAGCAACGACAGAGCCCTTTTAAATGACTTCAGAAAAGTGGCCAACGTTTCTCAAATCTGACTCCATGTCAGGGAAATTGCTGTAGAATGGGCTCTGTTCCACTTAGAGACAAAATTTCAACTCCTATAGAAACTATAGACTGTTTTCTATCCAATAATAATAATAATATGCATATTGTACGATCAAGGATTTTGTGGGAAGCCGTTTAAAAAATTAGCCACATTAGCATAAATAGTCTAAACAGCGCCCCCATCCCCAACAGGTTAATAATAGTTTTGACAACTTATGATCTGGCATCAATTTCACCTTTCAGTCATTATTGAAACTGTTCACATTTGATATACGATATGTCTGAAAGAATCTCGTCATATTGTGGCATGGTCACAGAGTGTTAGGGCATTGCTTTCACAATGCTTTGCTGTCTCTGTAACAGCCACTTCAGGTGCATTGTTACAGTATGGTCTATTCTTGTTATAAGTTCAGCATTTCACTTCTTTCTCTGTGTTGGTGTTCCCAGAGCCCTAACGAGCCGTACACAAAGAGGCATCAACCCTGAGAGTGCCTAACGATTTGCTTTAGAAATGGAGCTCTCCATTCACAGTTGCCAAGCCCTACAATAAAGGCCTGAATAAAAATACAGCCGACCTTATAGGGAGTGCTAGAAAGACAGAGCACGCCCCAGGGAGACCAGATGCTAAATTATCCCTCCAACTTTAACACACGCTCTACTCACATAGACATATATTTTCTTTATTTTCTATATACTGTCATTCTTATTTTGTTCTAATTTGTGTATGTTTGATTATATTTACACGTTGTGTAAATATACGTTTTTTCCCCCAGTGTGAAAATCTTATTCATGTTTACTTGCGTCCTGCTTTAGATTCATATGAATAGACAACCTGTTATTAGAAATCTGGTTGTATTTGAGAAAGAATCCCCACCCTAATGGAAGAGTGCTGTGTTGAAAGTCTGCAGGACGCTGGGCTGGTACTGGTGGAGGCTGTTGAAGGGAGGCTGGGAAATAATGGCTGGAACGGCGCAGATGGAATGTCATCAAACACATAGAAACCATGTGTTTGATACCACTCCACTTACTCCGCTCAAGACATTGTTGCTGTATTTTTCTTTCTTAGCCTGAAGACCATTGATTTACATGCTGGGTTTGAGACTCGGTGTCATTGCATTTCTAGGGCATTTTGGGCACCATAAGAAACACATCTACTACATGTTTTCTTGGTCTTCACATGCATTATGCTGCATTCGCATATTGGAAATAATGGAAGCTCCGGCCCTGGAGAAAAAGCTTATGCTAAAATGATTCCATGCATATTGGACCTTTTGATCGTTGACTCATAATGCTGTTCAAGCTGAATTAAACAGAGTCCCCCCATCCCCCCATGCTTTCTCCATTGAGCATTCTGCTTCATAGGCTTGCCACCAATCAGCAGTTTGAGTCACAGGCTGGCCCGTACCCCATTGATTCAGTCATATCTTAACCCTTTTCTCCTTAGAACTGGGCCCTACTATCATGGTCCAATCAAAAATGATTCTCACAGCCGCACTTCCTCCTCTGTCGCCCAATCAGCATTCTGGTCCTGCCTTCAGTTTGCTTGCCGCAGACCATGTGTCAGGGGGGATATTGTATAATATAAAACCTGAACCCCGATCACCCCCCTCTTCCTCCCCACTCCTCATAGCACAACAACCGATGAGCATCTGGACAGAGCAGGGGCAGGCCAGTTCTAGCTGACCTGTGCTCATCTCGTGAATATAATTCCCCTAAGGGTACATACCCTGAACAAAAATATAAAAGCAACATGTGAAGTGAGCTGAAATAAAAGATCCCAGACCTTTTCCATACGCACAAAACGCTGATTTCTCTCAAATGTTGTGCACAAAGTGAGCATTTCTCCTTTGCCAAGATAATACATCCTGACAGGCGTGGCATTTCATTACACAGGGGAACCTTGTGCTGGGGACATTAAAAGGCCACTCTAAAATCTGCATTTTGTCACAGAACACAATGCCACAGATGTCTCAAGTTTTGAGGGAGCGTGCAATTGGCAGGAATGTCCACCAGGGGTGTTGCCAGACAATTGAATGTACATTTCTCTACCATAAGCCACCTCCAATGTCATTTTAGAGAATTTGGCAGTATGTCCAACCGGCCTCACAACCGCAGACCATGTGTATGGTGCCGGGTGGGTGAGTGGTGGGTGGCGGTGGGGTTATGGTATAGGCAGGCATAAGCTATGGATAATGAACACAATTGGATTTTATCCATGGCAATTTGAATGCACAGAGATACTGTGACGAGATCCTGAGGCCCATTGTCGTGCTATCCATCCACCGCCATCACCTCATGTCCATATCGCAAGGATCTGTACACAATTCATGGAAGCTGAAAATGTCCAAGTTCATCTATGGCCTGCAAACTCACCAGAGATGTCATAAATTGAGCATGTTTGGGACGCTCTACCAGCATATATGTATTCCCAGTGATGTGAAATCCATAGATTAGGGCCTAATAAATTCATTTCAATTGAAATTATAGCCTTGAATCATTTATGGTCTGTCTATAGCTGCCAATACTCCCAGCTCTGCCAGCCTACAGTACTATCTTGTTCATGCTGTCTATGTGAACATGCCTTTATACTTAAAGAAGTTCCAGATGAAGTTGTCTAATCAATGGGCAATTTGGTGCGACCATCAGTGGTCTGTCTCATAGTTGACAATAGAAGATGATGAAAATGTAGTACAATGAGGTCCTTATACAATACATGTTCAACAGGAAGAGAAAGACAGAGAGGGGGTAAATTGCAGTTATGCAAGCAGTCTGCTTCTCTCCCTCTCTCCTCTTTCTCTCCCTCTCTCCTCATTCTCTCTCTCTCTATGTTCTCTCTCTCTTCTCTTTCTCGCTGGATAGTATGATTATAAGCCCAGAGCCACTGATGCTTCAGAGCGAGGACAATTGAACCTGTCCCTGAAGTAATAGCTTCCTCTAGAGCTTAATTAACAAAGTCACACTGTGTTTCGTTATATCAGGGGAAAGAACAGAAGCTGACAAATCGATCAGGAAATTCAGAGAGGGGCGAAGAGTGGAGCCAGGGAGGGGGTGGTTGTCTCATTCTCTCAGATGTTCAAAGTTAGTGCTGTCATAGATCTTGCTATAAAATCAACACAAAGGCTTGACACTAATGCCATTTTCATGAATGTTCTGTTCACCCTTTGTGAGTGTTTACCTGCCTGTGTTTGTGGCTTTGATTATTTATAAATGGTTTCATAACATTAGACGACAAAAAATGTGCAATTAATCGTTACAAACAGTTAGTCTTACATAATGCAATTTACCATGGCGTTACTGATGGAGACGGACACTGCTATTCCCAGACTCTCTTTGAACTGCACACTTACATTCCCCCTGCAGATCAATGATTAGATTTCCTGTAAATCTTCAAAGACCCTCTTATTGATCCAATTGGCCAGTAATCTTCCCTCCCTTGCTCTGTTTTGTATAATCTAGGGGAGTACAACTAGACCTGATGCAGCAGGGCACATTCACATGTATCATCAGGAGACTTCTGTCTGATATCTGAGAACACTGATTAGGGATTGAGGTTGAGTCGGAGTCTGTTGGATTTGTTTCTGTTGTTTTGAAAACACAGTTGAGGAAGGTTGATGGGTTGAAATGTCCACTCTTTATCCTCATCCCATTGCTAATGCACACATTTAAATATTTCTGACTAAATCATTGGTCTCCACATCTGTCCGGGTGTGAGGTGCAACTACAGTAAAGGCTACTACTAAATATTACCCAGATGCATAGCAGGTGATCATTTGCCTATCAGAAACAGGTAAGTTCCACTAACACTCAGGGGTAGGTGACTTTCAGTCTGAAATACTGAGTCCAGTAATTTGATAGTGGGATAGAATACAGTGAAAACACTTGAACTTTCAGTTGTAGATCTAAGTGATTCAGGTTAAAACTACTGAAGACGAACATTGACAGGTAGACTGCTGACACAACTTCCTCAAGCTATTATTATGCTAATAAAAACATTACATTGCAGAATCTCAGTAGAATGTGTGTTTAAACAATATCCCCAATGCAATGTCAACATCACCAATGTCAATTGCTCCCATGTTGCCATTGTCAAGATGTTGGAGTTATGTAATGACAGAGTAACACAATCTGAAATGGACACATTAGCATTGCAGTACTGCTACAATGGAGATGGATGACTTATATACAGTTGTTAAATTACATGTGTTAGCAGAGGTTCTGAACTCCCTATAAAATGCATTTATGGCAGCAGGTAGCCTAGCAGTTAGACAATTGGGCTGGTAACAGAAAGGCTGCTAGTTTGAATCCCAGAGCCAACAGGATGAAAACAGTTTGATGTGCCCCTCAAACTATGCTCTTGCATTATGAAGACAACTTTCCTAACAAGTTTGACCCCTACTAGCTTTTGACCTCTTAACCTTTTGACTTACAGTATGTGATTTAACGTCCACTGTTTAATCGATTTCAAAGAATTTTGGTTGATGTTGACACCTCTGCTTTAGGGGGTTTTGCACTCAAAACAAGATCTTCGGACAAGACAAAACATTTAAGCCGTTCCATAAATCCAACCTCCCAATCTGACCACTATTTCAGAACAACCAAACAGTGTTTCTGAGACCGATTCCATCATCATTGGTACAAACATTATAGGGACAAACATCATTAGCCCAGCATCATTGGGAAAGGCATCATTGGCCTATACAGTGTCAGACGGGAGGCAGATAAAGGGTGATAAAAGGGCAGTGTTGTCCCTCTCCTCTATAATCCTTGGCCTGATCGAAGGACAATGTTGTCCCTCTCCTCTATAATCCTTGGCCTGACCGAAGGACAATGTTGTCCCTCTCCTCTATAATCCTTGGCCTGACCGAAGGACAATGTTGTCCCTCTCCTCTATAATCCTTGGCCTGATGGAAGGACAGTGTGGTCCCTCCACTTTATAATCCTTGGCCTGATGGCGTGAGCAAGGTGTGACTAATCTGCCAGATAAAAGGAGACCAGAGGTGCATGGTACCAGCATATAGATAGAGGTATTAAAGAGCTCTTGGCATATTTACGACGGTTGGGCCTAATGCACTGTTGATATTGCAGAGAAAGGCCTGGTATATGAATGTCGACTGGTGATGAGAACAGGGATGGAACAAAGCTAAAGGACATTTAACTGTGGAGGCGGTAAGGACGAGAACTGATCGGAGAAAGAGAGTGAGAGGAGAAGGGGAAGAGAGAGAGGAGAGGAGATGCTGGAGGAGAGGTGGAGGTGAGAGTGGAGAGGGATGGAGGAGGGAAGGAGGGAGGTGAGGGAGAGAGAGATGGTGGAGAGAGAGAGAGAGAGAGAGAGAGAGAGCGAGAGAGAGAGAGAGAGAGAGGAGAGAGAGAGAGAGAGAGAGAGAGAGAGAGAGAGAGAGAGAGAGAGAGAGAGAGAGAGAGAGAGAGAGAGGAGAGAGAGAGAGAGAGAGAGAGAGAGAGAGAGAGAGAGAGAGAGAGAGAGAGAGAGAGAGAGAGAGAGAGAGAGAGAGAGAGAGAGAGAGAGAGAGAGAGAGAGAGAGAGAGAGAGAGTGAGAGAGAGAGAGAGAGAGAGAGAGAGAGAGAGAGAGAGAGAGAGAGAGAGAGAGAGAGAGAGAGAGAGAGAGAGAGAGAGAGAGAGAGAGAGAGAGAGAGAGAGAGAGAGAGAGAGAGAGAGAGAGAGAGAGTTTGCTTTGTGGCTAGACTGGAAAGACAGATTAGTCAGTCAGAATATCCCTACCTGCCAGATGTCACTGAAAGCATGTGATTGTGTCTCTGTGGGGCTGTGTAGTCAGTGAATGCAAATGGTGGTGTATTTTGAATGTATATTTCCTTCCATGTATTAGTTTGTTCAGGGTCCCACTGTGCAGCGTGAACCAGGCATTCCTGGTCAGACACGTCATGCTATAGACAGAAAATATGCCATGCAGCAGCAGTCATGGCTTTGCACTGCCTCTGTGTAATCTAATTCCCCATACTCCGCTGACCAGTGTCACCCACACACACGCACACACACACACACACACACACACACACACACACACACACACACACACACACACACACACACACACACACACACACACACCTCTCAGTACCTATAGACCTAACCATTGTGCTAGGGAGATTGCTGTTCTTTTGTCCATCATTGGTTGCATAAATAGACTGGGGGCCAATCTGGAGAGAGTGAGCCACGTACTCAGTGTAGCCTGAGGAGAGAGGGGATGAGAGATGCCCTTCCTTTTGTACTAGGAAATTGCCATTGACCCCCTTAGTCTGAATGGAAGGCTAGAGGGAGGTGGACAGGATAGCAGGTAGTGAATTGTGGAATGAGAGATGACAGCAGGAAGGATTGAGGGTGAAAGAGGAGCACAAAACGCACATAACAAACAAACAAGTCCCCCCAGTGCATGCTGTTCTGGATCCCTAAGTGTTTGCCTCTGTGTGACTTCAGTGATTGGCATGACCTCAGAGTGGGACAGATCAGTGGCAACTCTTCTCAGTGGAACAGAGGCTACAATCTGAACTAAAACTGTATAATATCATGATGTCATTAGGCACATTAGCACCTGAGTATTTAATTGAAGTGAGCCGGGTGGACTACTGGTCATGGGGCTGATAGATGCTACAGTCCTCATTCATTAGAACCACATTTTACTTGACGTTTTCCATATTAAATGGGTATCTTGGTAATCTTTATCAACAATTAACATAGTAAGAAATACCAACAATTCATCAGAGAAACATACAGTACGATATAAGTATAACGGATTACTACACATCCCACAGAACAGCGGAGGAGCACTGGATCCCTTAATTTGAAAAAGCTAATTATTAGTTTGGACATTTGAGTCATTATCTTGAGACTACTATTCAGCTAATGGTGTAATTTGAGATATGAAATGTTTGCTACACTGAGATTCATGGGCCATGAAATGGGTTTAGACCACAGCCAGTTCTACTGTTACTAAACCAAACAAGAAACAGCAGAATGATTCCAGGTTGTTCCTGTTCCCTCAGGGGACATCCATCTAACACGCCTCTTTTTTAAATGAAAAAGGCTTTAAAAATGAAACATCTGATGTAGGGCGGTAACCTAGCGGTTAAGAACGTTGGGTCAGTAATTGAAAGGTCGCTGGTTTGAATCCCCTAGCAGACTAGATGAAACAAATCAGTTGGTGTGCCCTTGAGCAAGGCACTTAACACTATTTGCACCTGTAAGTCGCTCTGGATAAGAGCGTCTGTTAAATGACTAAAACGTAAATGGAATGCTTGTCATATGCATCACTGACTAGCGTGTCACAGAGAAAGATATAGTACTGAGAGGACAGTACAGGGCATTCCTACTATAACAACTATTTCACTGCAGGAGCCCTTGTTTCCCATTTTTGGCCCACTTCGTTCTGTGTTGTCGTTATGCTCTCTGTTCCTTGGGCGATCGATACTCAGCGACCTTCACTATCAGTCAGACTCCCAGGCAATGCATCGGGGGAATGTCACTTTTGAAGGACGCTATTACCACGGCGCCCATGGGAATCTCATTCCTTAACCTCCTCCAACGCTTACTTGCACAACACAAACACACTCCCAGAGAAACACAAACCGAGACTGAAGGATGCGACAGAGAGCATAAGGTCTATTTCTCAACTTAGAAATCACAATGTCCTAAAGTGTTCTTCACACCCTGCCATCACAACATCACCTCTCTATGTGAGCAGTGAAACACTACACCCATCTCAAACCAATCACTCAAATCACTGAGCTGACATACTGACCGAACAGAACGATCTCTGCAGTTTGGAGTGCCCTGAGGAACTCCCTGAAGTGAAGTGGAGCTCTATAGTTTTAGCCCTGGGTGTCTCTGCCTCAATCATTACCACAGTTCCATACAGCAGGGTTTCCCAAATTCGTTCCTGCCCCCCACGTGCACGTTTTGGTTTTTACCCTATCACTGGGGGGAGACGAGAGTGGAAACCTGTGTTATCCATGGCCTAATAGTGTGCATTGATCTGATGGGAGGGACTCTCCTCAGATGAGTCTAGATCAGTGTTTCCCAGCCCTGGTCCTCATCTCACTGGAGGCTTGATGATTAGCTGACAAGTTGAATCAGGTGTGCTTGTCCAGGGTTTCAATAAAAAGGTGTACTGTTGGGGGTACTGGAGTACTGGAGTTGGGAAACACAGGTCTAGATGTCGCCTGGGTTCCTCTGAGATTGACAGGCAGCTGTCTCCTTATGAAGTCATCTGTCCTTGGATGCCCAACTTTCTTTTGAAGAGTCGTGACATCTCCATAATGCATTACAAAAAGACAAAATAGCTGTTGTACTGCCATCATCTTTGGGCAGTATATGATGCTGAATAGCCAGCATGCCTAGCATTAAAATCAGGTCTAGCTTGTTTAAAACAATAGAGGCTCTCCAGTGTGCTTCGTGGATGTTGGCTACTTGACGATGTGGACCTCTGGTTGAGAGACTCTCTGCATGCACAGACAATATCATCCAGAGGAACTGAGGCTCGTTTCACTGGGTGTGTTGTCACAGAGGGGAACATCTCCAGTAAGAGTGCCTCTCAAATTCTGGCACAGCAAGGGAAGTGCTCTTAACCCCAAATTAAATATATTTTTATGCCAGGGAATCTAAGTGTAACATCACCAGAGCCAATGGGAAGGACTCTCAGGCAAGGCCAAGGGAACATTATACTGTAGGGATGATGTTGGAGCAACACCAAAGCATTGATTGTAGAAGGACAAATTAGAATGGATATGGACATTATGTACATGCTGGCTGTCCCTGTGAGCTTTATTCAGTGATAATGACAGCCCTTTCTGAATCTACTCTGTTCTACTCCTTCCTCTATGAACAACAGCAGAATTAGACTTAATTGTATTTCTGATCCCTCGGAAACTCATCAAAAAACTCCCAGCTCATAGACGGTTTTAGGATAATGTTAATAAGACACCGCCAAGCTGAATAAGACAATTCTGAGCCATTAGTAAAATCAACTCATAAAAGTTTATCTTAGCTGATAATCATGACAGTTTGAGGCAGCGCAAAGGAAATATAGTGATGACACTAATTAACATTGTTGCAAATGATGGGGAATAACCAATCACCATGAGGCATCGCCAGTTGTAAACTCGACATGGCACACTTCTGACAACCACAGTGAACGTGACTGTACATCAAACGTTGTAATGGTAAAACGTTTGATATAATTTCCGCCTGACACGATCACTTTGCCTACTCTTAACTAATATGTTGGCATGCATAACCTTTTTTTAACCAATTCTGATGGTTGTTAAAAACGGATTTTTTACAATATTACCGTTATATCAACACACTCACTAGCCACCCCCGTTTAACAACTCAACATCACTTTAGCACGGTAGGCATCAAGTCACTTGCCGATAATGTTGCATGCCTAATATAGATATATATTTTTAACAACGTGATGTTGGTCTCTAAATGGATAACTTGAAGAACATGATGTAGAAAATTACATAATCGAAAGAAAAATGTTTATTTATTAGCCTAGTCTAGTTTAGTCATATCATACGTTTTTTGTCATATCATGGGAAATAGGCTTCACGTGAAATCATTGTCAAAAGCACAAGAGATTGGCTACTGTGCATGTAGGTCTACATTATTTATGGATGGAGCATAAATACACTGAACAAAACAAAAACGCAACATGCAACAATTTCAAAGATTTTACTGAGTTACAGTTCATATAAGGAAATCAGTCAAACTAAATAGATTTATAGGGGCCTGATCTGTGGATTTTACATGACTGGGAATACAGCCTTGTTTGTCACAGATACTTAAAAGAAAATGTATGGGCGTGGATCAGAAAACCAGTCCTGAGTGTCGCAGCGGTCTAAGGCACATTGCAGTGCTAGATGCTTCACTACAGACCTGGGTTCAATCCCGGGCTGTATCACAATGTCACGGCCGTCAAATGAAGTAGACAAATGTGCAGCGTGGTGAGCGTACATATTCCTTTTTTTATTAGGATGACGCCGACAAAAACAATAAACAATACAAAAACAACCGTGAAGCTTACAGGGAATTAGTGACACAAACAAAGTTAACCTCCGACAAAGGCAGGTGGGAAAAAGGGCTACCTAAGTATGGTTCTCAATCAGAGACAACGATAGACAGCTGTCCCTGATTGAGAATCCTACCCGGCAAAAAAATAGAAATACAAATAATAGAACTAAAGAACATAGAATACCCACCTCAAATCACACCCTGACCAAACCAAATAGAGACATAAAAAGGCTCTCTAAGGTCAGAGCGTGACAGTAGTACCCCCCCCCCCCCCCCCCCGGGGCTCAACCACTGGCTCACCTCACTTTGGTGGTACATCTGGTGCGGGGACCCTCATCGCTGGCCCCGGACTGGGACCCTCGCTGCGGGCCCCGGACTGAGCACCCTCGCTGCGGGCCCCGGACTGGAGGCCGTCGCTGGAGGCTTCGTGCCATGGATCATCACTGGAGGCTTCTTGCCATGGATCATCACTGGAGGCTTCTTGCCATGGATCATCACTGGAGGCTTCTTGCCATGGATCATCACTGGAGGCTTCTTGCCATGGATCATCACTGGAGGCTTCGTGCCATGGATCATCACTGGAGGCTTCTTGCCATGGATCATCACTGGAGGTTCCGTGCCATGGATCATCACTGGAGGCATCGTGCCATGGATCATCACTGGAGGCTTCGTACCATGGATCATCACTGGAGGCTTCTTGCCATGGATCATCACTGGAGGCTTCTTGCCATGGATCATCACTGGAGGCTTCTTGTCATGGATCATCACTGGAGTGAGGAGACGTATGGGCAGTCTGGTACGTGGAGCTGCCACAGGGCTCAACAGGCTGGGGAGACATACAGGAGGCTTAGTTCTGGGCTTAGGCACAGGACTCACCAGGCTGGAGAGACATACAGGAGGCCTTGTCCTTGGCAGAGGCACCGGATACACTGGGCCGTAGAGGCGCACTGGAGGTCTCGAGCTTAGAGCCTGCACAACCCGTCCTGGCTGGGTGGTTATCTTCACTCTGCAAATGCGGGGAGCTGGCACAGGACGCACTGGGCTGTGCAGACGTACCGGAGACACAGTACGCAGAGCTGGCGCAGGATATACTGGGCCGAGGAGGCGCACTGGAGGTCTGGAGAGCAGGGCTGGCACAACCCATCCTGGCTGGATGCTCACCCTAGCCCGGCAGATGCGGAGAGCTGGGATGTATCGCACCGTGCTGTGAACGAGCACTGCAGACACCGTTTGCTCCACCGCATAACACAGTGCCTGACCAGTATGACGCTCGCCACGGTAAGCACGAGGAGTTGGCTCAGGTCTCCAACCTGACTCAGCCAATCTCCTCGTGTGCCCCCACCCCCAAGAACATTCTTGGGGCTGCCTCTCGGGCTTCCTTGCTAGCCATGTTCCCTCGTAACGATGCCGTTCCGCCTTTGCTGCCTCCAGCTCCTCCTTGGGATGACGATATTCCCCAGCCTGCCTCCAGGGTCCTTTACCGTCCAGGTTTTCCTCCCAAGTCCATGAGTCCCGCTTACCACGCTGCTTGGTCCTTTTGTGGTGAGAGGTTCTGTCACGGCCGTCAAATGAAGTAGACCAAAGCGCAGGATTGACCTGTGAAATGTTGTCCCTTCAATGTTTGTGCGAAGTTGCTGAATATTGGCGGGAACTGGAACACGCCAATACACGTCAATACACGTCAATCCAGAGCATCCCAAACATGCTCAATGGGTGACATGTCTGGTGAGTATGCAGGCCATGGAAGAACTGGGACATTTTTAGCTTCCAGAAATTGTGTACAGATCCTTGCGACATGGGGCCATGCATTATCATGCTGATACATGAGTTGATGGCAGCGGATGAATAGCACAACAATAGGCCTCAGGATCTCGTCACGGGATCTCTATGCATTCAAATTGTCATGGATAAAAGGCAATTATGTTCATTGCCCGTAGCTTATGCCTGCCCATACTACCATGGGGCACTGTTCAGAATGTTGACATCTTTAAACCACTCGCCCATACACATGGTCTGTGGTTGTGAAAAAATAGTGCACCTGTGCAATGATCATGCTGTTTAATCAGCTTCTTGATATGCCACAACTGCCAGGTGGATGGATTATCTTGGCAAGGAGAAATGCTCGCTAACAGAATAACACAATTTGAGAGAAATACGCTTTTGTGCATACAAAACATTTCTGGGATCTTTTATTTCAGCTTATGAAACATGGGACCAACACTTTACATGTTGCATTTATATTTCTGTTCAGTGTAGAAATATGATCATATAGAAACAACTTCAAAGCAATTGCATGTGGCACCGGAACCACTGACTTGCTGCAATGTACTACTATCAAGACACCTGCTGGTAAGGTGCTCATGAGGTGTCATAAATGTCTGTAGACTAGGTGTGATTCTTATGACTAAAGAGGCTTCATGCATAGCTTTTATTTTTACCCATAAGTGTAGGAGTAAAATGTCTCTATTCTCAGCACTTATGATCCATTTTCTACTATGAGACACTTTGTCGATACAGGCCCGGTGTGATGAACTAAATCCTCAGGAGTTGTTTTGTTTCAAATACTGTCTAAAGTCTAAATATTGGTGGGAATTGCACTTTAGGTTATAATTCATTGGTTATATTTCACCACACAAGCTCAATCAAGTGTAATGAAAGTATTGAAAGAAAACAAATACTATTTGAACCTGGGTCTGCTAACTTACAACTCTATGCAGGACTACAGATGTAAATTAGTTCCTTAGCTACGTAACTCCAACACATTTACATGGATTTGTAAGCTGAAATGTTGATTAATGTGTACTGTCACTGTATAATAAACAGCATACGTAAAATGAAAAACACAACAGCATGGCTCAACTCCAGTTTAGCTAGGCTAACTCCCCATGTATGAAGGACCATTGAGGCATTGCCTAGCTTTTTAATAGAACTGTCATCACTTAGGCGAAGTTGATATTCTCCCCACAGCGTAAGCTCTGTGTAGGCTTGGTGTTATTGATAATTGAGAGGAGTCAAGTTCCAAGCACTGCAGACATTCACAGCAGGTCAGATTATCAGCATTCCTCATTCATCTTCTCTCAGTGACGTAGCAGGTGCTGGGCAACCACTCTGGACTTTGTATTAAGTTTACATACAGTGTATTACAGCACGTTCACTTTCACTTCTACTGAAACCTGCAGAGGAGACAAATAGGAAAACACTCACATGGCCACTCCTGCTGCAGCAGAGCGGGGCTTGGCATTATTGGGCATTTCTGGGGAATTTGTTGGGAGGATTTGTTCTTTTCTTGGAGTGCCTTGTTGAGTCCTATGTGTTGCATTTGTGACACGCGGTGTGCATGGTCATTTACGACTCAGACTTGGATAGGAAACACATATCTTATCGTGTGAATTCGAACTGATGAAGTGTGTTCCTTGTTTTTTTTACTAACATTATCTCTTTCTTTTTCTCTCTCTTTCTCTGTCTCCCTTTTCTGTCATCTCTCTATTTTCCCTGCAGCATCACCCACCATTCCTCCATTGGTCTCAGAGCATTTCAAGCAATGTCACGAGAAGGACCTGGCCTACTGCTTGAACGATGGAGAATGCTTCGTCATCGAGACGCTGAGTGGTCCACACAAACACTGCAGGTGCGGCGACTGTGTGTGTGTGTGTGAAAGAGGCATTAGAGAGGGTAGATTGAGAGAGTCTACTGTTATAGACTGATAAGTGTTCCACATTATTTTTCCAAGAAACCGTATCTGGGACCATGTCTGTGAGGTGGTGAGTTTGATGGTGACTATTAGTTGACCAGCTATAGTCCCTTTTCTGTCAGATTTAAAGTGGCATTTTTACACCCAAAGGGTGGTCTCAGAGAAAACAACTACAATCGTGTGCAACATGTGTTATTCAAAGCTTGAAATCGAATACCTCCTGTGCATTTCAGCAAGTACATTTCTGAGTGCAAGTGATCATTGGAACAGGTTCTTCACAAGTTACCCACCCCAAGTTACAATGGCATAGAGGAATGAATAAGTTAACATTCCTAATTGATGAGCCAAGAAATTAAGAGACCATGGTCCACGTTTGAATTGTAATTGGTGAAGCAGTTTAAGTCGTTGTACTTATTTGACTACTACTCGGAGGCACTTAGCCTTTTCAAACACTAGGCTTCTCTAATTACGTCCCAGAACAAACTCCTTCCAAATCATAACCTGAGGACTTCCAGTCGGCTGGCTGTTCAAAGACTTCTGTTATGTCACCTGTTCTGAAGGGACCAGGTCACTGAAGGCCTGATGTTTTAATGCTGAGGAGTTGTTACTGTGCCAGCCATGGAAATTCTCTGAAAGTATGTCACACATAGAAGTAATTCTGCCAAGAGTACTACACACACACAGTCACACACACATCAAAGGGAATCTCAGAGAGTAGTGGATTTTCTGGGTTTTAGACAGTGCTACTTTATGGTTATTTGACTCGGGTCAAAACTCACCTCAGGTATGGCCCAATGATGTATATAAACCCTGGATTGCTGATGCTATGTAATGGGAGGTTTTGAAGCCAGCTGTCGGGCATATTGGCACTCAGAAGAAGAATCAGTCCTGCATAGAAATGAATGGAATTCTACATTACTTCAATTAAATGTTTCAAGGACAAAATTACATCTATTTAAGTTTTTTTGTTGTTCTAGTGGGGACAGTAATATTAGAACTTAAATAAATCTATACTTTAAGGAAAATGTTTTTATGTATATGTTTTATATGTTTTGACCATGACAGCTTGCTCAATTTCCACATGATTTATTACAAGATTTAGTTGTTGTTTAGGGTTTAGTGAATGATTTGTCCCAAATACAATGCTTTTACTTTTTGAACTTATTATAATTTATTCCTTGTCACCCATGCTGAAATTAACTGCAACTCTTTGTTATGGGTTGCAGTCATTTCAGTTGCTGTAGTAGCTGAAGTGTATATTGTTGAGTCATCCGCATACATAGACACACTTTACTCAAAGCCAGTAGTATGTCATTAGTGAAGATTGAAAAAAGTAAGGGGCCAATACAGCTGCCCTGAGGAATTCCTGATTCTACCTGGATTATGTTGGAGAGGGTTCTATTAAAGAACACCTTTATCTATCCACAATATAGGAGGGGGTGTAAAGCCATAACACATACATTTTTCCAGCAGCAGACTATGACTGATAGTGTCAAAAGCCACACTGAAGTCTAACAAAATAACCTCCATCTTTTTATCATAAATTTCACCTGTCATTTGTGTAAGTGATGTGCTTATTGAATGTCCTTCCCTATTATTGTGCTGAAAGTCTGTTGTCAATTTGTTTACTGTAAAATAGCATTCTATCTGGTCAAACACAATTATTTTCAGAAAATGTACTAAGGGTTGGTAACAGGTTGATTGGCTGGCTGTTTGAGCCATTCTTAGGTAGCGGAATGACTTTTGCTTCCCTGAAGGCTTGAGGGCACACACTTTCTAGTATGCTTAAATTGAAGATATGGCAAATAGGAATGGCAATATTGTCTGCTATAATCCTCATAATTTTCCATCCAATTTGTCAGACCCCGGTGGATTGTCATTGTTGATAGACCCCCCCAAAAAATCCTCTTCCACTACTTATCTAAGTGAGTTTATAGCAAGTTATTGACTTCATGAACCTTGTTTCTTAGGCTACATATGTTAACGTGAGCTATTTTTTGCACTTTTCTGGGATGCTTGATTATTTTCATTACTTTACTGGGAAGCTTAGCAGAAGTGGACATGCTCATGCTATTTATGTAAGTGCAGGGTGAGCTGCACACAGTGGACTTCCTACTAGGGCACACCGCCTCAGTGCCTACAGCATCACTCTGGTTCATAGGCACATGATTACTGTATACAATAGCAGTGGGATCAGCAGAGACATTCAGGGTAGTAATTAGGTTATTTACATTGTGTCTTCCAATGCCCCATGGGATAATGTACATTTGCTGAAGCATTATGACAAGTCGGAGACACAATGGTTGGGATTAACTGAGCTGGGCTTGGGTCATTGATAAGTCATTGTCTCAACGCAGCCTTATAATGCTGTGAAAGGATCCAGGAACCCAAATGATTTGGGTGGACCCCATCCGCCTTCTAAAATGAGCTTTGTTTCCAGAAGGTATCAAAATTGTCAGTAAATGTTACACTCACAGAGCTGCAATTGTCTCGTTGTCAGTTATGGAGGGCTAAAAGTCTTCTAAAACATTAAATGCCACGATTTAGGAGAGTGCCAGATGCCAGATATTATGGAGAGTTTGTTGGTGTCAAGCAGTGACCCAATCAGTTGTTTAAAATCCATCTTCAGCTGTTCTGAGCTGCCCTTCATTATGTCATTGAATCCCACATGAACTATGAAATACAATATTTCCTGATGCTGGTTTAAAATGTTTGGGAGCCGCTTATTGATGTCCTGTACTCGTGCTCCTGGTTAGCACAACGTTTTTGCTCCAGGGACTGAGACATTTCTCACCATTCGACCTGCCAATACAATGGTCAGGGGAGGGTCAAGATGGAGGTGCACTGGCATCAAAACAGTGCCTCCTGTTAGTGAACCTGTCCTCTCCTAGTCGGAGGACTATAACTTTAGGTGTATTTTCAAGACCAATCAGGTGGTGGTTGTTCTTCGTTGCCACCTGTTGCCATGGCAACACAGTCTGAAAGGACTGCTGGAGACTTTCGGAGGCCGAGGTTGCAGTGCAGGCTGGGCCTTGAACACATTGATACAAGCGGACAGTAAAGGCTTGAAAATATTTATTCTTCGCACCAGATGGGAGTTGGAGAGTTCCACATCAAGGGTTAGGTTCCTCCGAATGCACCTGCCCTTCAGGACACCTACAGCACACGATGTCACAGGAAGGCCAAATAGATCATCAAGGACATCAGTCAACCGAGCCACGGCCTGTTCACCCCCCTATCATCCAGAAGGCGAGGTCAACACAGGTGCATCAAAGCTGGGACCGAGAGAATGAAAAACAACTTTTATCTTCATCAGACTGTTAAATAGCCATCACTAGCCGGCTTCCACCCGGATACGCAGCCCTGCATCTTAGAGGCTGCTGTCCTATATACAATGACTTGGAATCACTGGTCACTTTAATAATGGAACACGAGTCACTTTAATAATGTTGATATAATGTTTACATACTGCTTTAGTCATTTCATATGTATACACTGTATTCTATTAAAAATATATATATATATATATTACAAGCATTTCGCTACACCCGCAATAACACAATTTTATTTTATTTGATTGTCTTTGTTATTTCTATTAAGTTTATGGGATGGGAATATCCCTTGGTCCTAAATACATAAAACATCCCTTGCATCAAAAAGAACATGGAGTCACTGTGACTGTGTTGTATATTATACAGTGATTCCAGATACTGAGTGTGGATGATTTCTATAACATTAAGTGAGAGAGGGCTGATTTGATTGTTGGGGAAAAATGATACAATTATTGGTTGTTATTTGCCTTTGAAATGAAAGCACTCTCAACAATCAGGCCTATCATCATGGTTTCCAGTCAAAGGCCAGTCAATGAAGTAATAGTATTACCATTTCAGTTTCATCTCTCAACATTGTTAATGAGGCCTATTCTAACTGCATGTGTAAGGGTATATCATTGAACAATCCCTAGGCAATAGCCTCAGCAGACTGAGAGGGTCAGGGATAGAACACTGCATTGCATCTGAAATGGAAGAATGAGAATGTACACTGACTAAAATATAAATGCAACATGTAAAGTGTTGGTCTCATGTTTCATGAGCTGAAATAAAAGATACCATAAATCTTCCATACACACAAAAAGCATATTTCTCTAAAATGTTGTACACAAATGTGTTTACATTCCTGTTAGTGAGTTTTTCTCCTTTGCTGCGGACAATAAAAGGCCATTCTAAAATTAGACGTTTTGTCACACAACACAATGCCACAGATCTCTCAAGTTTTGTGGGAGCGTGCAATTGGCATGCTGACTGCAGGAATGTCCAACAGATGTTACTTTCTCTACCATAAGCCACAGTCCTTTACTCAACAATTTTCCATAGAATCATAAAGTAACAATCAACTCCCTTTCCCTAAGTCTCAAAGTAGCTGAAAACCGCATCCCAGACTATTAATTCAGTTTATCAAACCACCATTTACTACTGTTAGGCTGGGGTTACACAAAGCAACTGTCACACATTTTTAGTTGCAGTTGCAGGTTATGAGTAACATCATCTCAAGCAACTTTGCTGTTACGTAAATCAACTCAAACGTGATTAAAATGGCATGCAACAGCCAATCAAATTAAAGCTGCTTCTGTCATATGGTTTGAGAATTTTAAACTCACTCCATGTCATCTACTGCGTTACATTGTGATTTCACAATGATTATTTGTGTATTCAACCGTTTCGTTATTGTGTAAGGATTGGTTTAGACAAAATGCAATTGCCAGCTCTGTTTGATCAAGCTAGATAGGGATGAACTCTCTCTGAGTCGAGTAATGCAACTTGTATTTTTATTTTGTAATGAATTTCAATGAAAAAGTGTTGCTTTGTTTTGTGGATGGCTTCTCTCTCTGTCTCTCTGTCTCTCTGTCTCTCTGTCTCTCTGTCTCTCTGTCTCTCTCTGTCTCTGTCTCTGTCTCTGTCTCTGTCTCTGTCTCTCTCTCTGTCTCTCTCTCTGTCTCTCTCTCTGTCTCTCTCTCTGTCTCTGTCTCTGTCTCTCTCTCTGTCTCTCTCTCTGTCTCTCTCTCTGTCTCTCTCTCTGTCTCTCTCTCTCTGTCTCTCTCTCTCTGTCTCTCTCTCCCTCTCTGTCTCTCTGTCTCTCTCTGTCTCTCTTTCCCCCCCCTCTCTCTCTCTCTCTCTCTCTCTCCCCCCCTAGTGGTTACTTGAATAACAATCAGTCCCTAATTGTGTGTCGACCAGGCCAGGCTTGGTCTAAGATAAGAGAGACCCAGGGCTTGAACACACAACAACCATGTTTATTTATTATATCTTTGGGGCGGGAATTCGATTTATTTTTCAGCATCAACCGACTGTAAGGGCCTCCGTCTAGTTAGTAACAAGGAGACGTTAAGCCTTCCTCGCTGCCGTGGAACGGAAAAAGGCAATCCCATCTGTCACTGTGCGGCAGTGCAGGTTGGAAACGAGAGCTGAGATCCCTGCAAAGCCCCTGCCAATATTACTGAGGCTGAGACGCCATGCAGTTGGGCCTGTTTGCTTCTCCCTGGTAGAAAAGGGGTCTTATCTGAAATGAATGATCAAACTTCAGCATAATTTTGGTGCAATTAAATATTGTTTCCAACATACATTGCAAACATGTTACAAAACCTAAGCTTACTGGAGAGAACTTTACATGTACATGCCTTCTGGCTTATCTTTCTCTCACACACACATACTTACACATACACACGTACACACACGCGCTTACACATACACACGCTTACACACACACACATGCTCACACAGACACACACTTGACACAGACAGTCAGTCTGCAGTATTACAAACTATCCAGCACGCTGAGCAAGAATTTAGTAGCCTTGGTGCCAGCCTGTTTCTTTTCCCTGACAATGACAATGGAGTAGGCAAAAGCACAAACAGATCTGGGACCAGGCTAAGATCAATGTAGAGAAAATCTAAACAGATGGCTGTCTTTTCTATTGCCTCACCGAGCCATTTGTTATTCATTGATCAGTTGCACTGAGGGATAGCAGTATGGGCAGGACTCTGGTGTCTTGGGCTTACACAAAGTAACTAGGCCTACAACTACTTTGAGTTCTTACGTTTTATTTTAGACTGATGTGGGAAACTGGAACGGTAGTGGTGTCGAGGAATCTGTGTCCATGATAAAAGGGCTGAGAAAATGATTTCCGAGAACTAGGCATGTGAAGCCTTAGCTTCATTTAAGTCAATGACTTGGTTCATTGTAACGGTTTCACTCCAAAGGACAAGTCCTATGCCCCGAGGAGGTCCTATGAGGACAATCAGTGTTGTGCAGCCTCTGGCAAAAAAAACTGCATTCTCTATCAGATAATGATATACTGTTTTTCTGAGAAAGTTTGGGCTCCTTTCAGTCATGTCTGACAGCACTCATCATCTCGATTGACATTTGAGTTAGATAACAAGCAGAGTAAATCCTGAAGCAAACTGCTGTTCCAGAAAACAGTTTTTTTTACACTCCACCAAAGATCAGGGCGAAGAGGGAGGTAAGGAAAACACACAGATATAGAATCTTAATTTGATAACATATTTGAGGTTTAAAAAGGCTTCTGAAGTTTGTAATTTCCTCTTAGAAATTTCAAAATTGAAATGTATGAACCCCGACAAAAATGTCCATTAATTATAATAATTCACATTTCCTCTTGCTGCAGGTTTTTTTTCCTGCTCTAGCAAATTGGCTAAAATTAGGATTCTACATCTGTATGGGTTCGGATCTTCCTTCCTGATGGTTTTCTAACTGTGTACTGTTGCCATAGACATTGAGAAGGATTCAATTCCAATTCTCTCAACATTTCTCCATTCCCACTTACCATTACCCTGGAATTTTCGTGTGTGTTCAGGGACGTCAGACAGTGATTTGATTGACGCTAGCCTAGAGGACATTAAGTGAAGCTGCTCGTTTTAAATATATAACCTCTCTTTCCCTCACCTGATAATTTCCACAGGGAGCTCTTGAGTACCCACAATGCACCTGAGCACAAGAGTGTGTCCGGTATATGGAGGGGGACAATTGTATTATGTGGTGTATTATTTTTTGACTCCCTGTTATTCCATATAGTCAGCCTTGATGGGTAAGCCTTGGGGATGTGTGCGTGTGTACGTGTGTGTGCGTGTGTGCGTGCGTGTGTGTGTGTGTGTGTGCGCCATGAATGATAAACAAACAGCAGATCCATTCTGCTCCCTGTCTGTATCCCGGCTGCATGAAAAACCCATCTGCTTCAGTAAAAAAAAAAAAGAAATATCTCCCCTCTTTTTCTTGTCTGTTCTTAATGCCATCGGAGCGTGAAATTGATTGTGTATCAGTGGGGGCTCGCCTGAGCCCTCTCTGAGTAATGAGTGCTTCTGATGCAGATGCATGTTTTCAAGGTTGGAGAAAATTAGGATAAGAGTCCAAATATTGTAGCTAGACAGAGAGTATCTGTAAATGAACCCTCACAGACGTGATTAAGTACACTCAGTATGCCAGGAAAACGGGAGAGGGAGAGACGACCGGGATGGGAATAGACAGAGGAGAGGGAGGGTAGAATCAGCTTTATCTGCATTTTGATTTAAGTATGGTAATGTTTGCAGAGCACATGCTCATAGTCTTGTATATCAGAGACACTCTGATTAAAGCAAATGCAATTACTGGTAATTAAAGACCTGATGTTCACTTGCCTATTGTAATCAGCCCTCTGTACAAGGTTAGATCAACACACTCAAGTGTAAGGAGTCATACCTCTTTTTCATTTATTTTTTATTACAAGTGCTTATTTGAGTTTAAAGGGATAGTTTGGGATTTTGCCAATGAGTCAGAGTTAGATGAACTTGTGTATACCACTTTTATATATCTGTGTGCCGTTTGAAGGAAGTTGCTACTGTAACTAGTGTTAGTGCAATTGCTAAATAATGTTAGCGTAATGACTGGAAGTCAATAGTCTTTGCGCTAACACTCGTTAGCATTGGCTACGAAACTACCACTATCTTCCGTCATACATGAAAGCAGAGACAAAAAATGGTATCTACGAGTTTCTCGTACATTGCCAAAATCCATAAATATCCCTTTAAATTCAAATAAGCATTGGTAATAAAAAAAATGAAACTCTGGGGAAGTAGATAAAGGGCCTCATTGCCAAAACCGCAAACTATCCCTTAAACACTTCCGCTGAGGCCCATTCTCTGCACAGATTTGTTTCACTATAGAAAAAGGTCTTCATGGCAGTAATTGAAACCCCTCTGTTCAGAGCAACGACCAAGATGATGTTGTCCTCTTACCAGAACAGTGACTAAGCTCCCACTCTACATAAATACAGTATGTGTGCTTGCCACTGTATATGCATTTGTGTGTACAGTATATACTGTATTTAATATGGACTACAAGCAGTAAAGGCAAACTACAGACAGAGAGCCTTTTTCTAATAACCGGTGGGGAATGTGTGGGTGTGAAATTATCATGACCCTCCCCAACAAATCCACTTTGGCTAATCATTCTACCTGATTAGCCTGAGATTAAGATCACTGTGTTATTTCAGGCCTGTTTCCTGCTCAAGGCGAGAGTTCAGTCAGAATGCAATTTCCCCACCTCTTGAAGTTTCAATTGATTAGTGTTGACGTCATTGTTCTTTCTAATTAATATGATTCAACAAGATAATTGGGCAAGTGTGTTAACATGCTGGGTTTGATAAATAGCAGGGAATTTCCAATTAACACCCACAACTGAGGTGATTCAGAATATTAGGTTCTTTGGCCATGAGGCCCACTAAAGGAATTATTCTGAGCCTTTCAACGACCTTCCTTATCTGCACTCATTGGAAAGCTAGTTGTTGCTTGTTAAGTAGGCTACAAACACAAGGAGAGAGAAATGTGTTTGCATGCTCACACCTACTCACACCCACGTCACGTGTTGCAGTACATTCAGCCTTCACTTAGATGTAGCGTAGTCTCATGCTTGAACAGGCATTGTATCTGTATCCATCCTTATCGCTTTAGAGACATTCTTCAACATGAGAACTGTGCTGATGGTTGTCTAGCTGAACCTTCCTCTGACAACTAGTAGTTATCTCTCAAATACCTTCTAGGCTGTCAACCCCACTGCTGTCATCAGGAGGGCGGAAGAGAGGTCGTCATAGCAATGGAGAAAGGTTTATTAGATGTTAAGGAATAACATTAAGCAGCAGACTTTATTCATATAGTCTCGCTCAGACATGCAGAAAACCACATACATTCATGCACATACAGTGATGATATAAGAAAGTGAGAGGGAGGGAAAGAAAGAAGTAGGAAGAGAGAAAGAGAGCAAGGGAGAGGGAGAAGAGAAAGAGAGAGAGAGAGAGAGAGAGAGGAAGGAGACATAATTTTTTGGTGTTTATAATCAAGGCATCCCTTTCAAGTCAGAAGGTTTGATGTGCTAATGACATGCAAATGTATGCAAATGTTCCCTCCTTTTGCCCAAACTCGTATTGAGTTAGTGTAGCCCCTTTGCAAGATAGAGTGCTTTAACTAAAAATAAACACAGTTAGGGGGGAGAAGTAGTAATAAAAAAAATCGGGGCAAACATCCACAAACCTAAAAAAAAAAAATATATGAAAAAATCCATTAAACCTCGAGAAGCGTTATCCCAGAAGAAACAGAGGTGCATTGTAGCCTACAGCAGACAAGGAGAATTAGAGATATTGGGAAGAAGGAGATATTGGGAAGAAGTGTCAGAAAATAAGGAAAGCAGGGAGAGAACTTTCATGAAAGATTACATGCCAGGAGACTTTGTTTAACAGTGATAGGAGACGAAGACAGCAGATGCTGAAATATTTAACAAGCATAGTAACTGCTACCGTAGAGCTATCTTCAGATGTAGGTTTTAATTTGAGGCCCATTACTTTGAGACGGTGCATCGCCAAAAGGTTAGACGTATCTATCAAGCGGTGTAGCTATCTATCAGGTATTTTTTCAGAGATTTCGGCGCGAAGAGAAGTGGTGCTTCCGTCTACCTGTCTTCTTTTTCATCATATCCCTGCTTCTGTGTTCACATCTGTCACTGTGTCTTTAGGTTATGATCTAATTAAAGCCCTGTGTCCAAGAAGGAACAATGAGCCCCTACTATGTTAAGAGGTGGGCTTTTTTTTGCAATCATCACTTGACGCATGATGTTAAAGTGAGTGCATACAAAAAGTACATAGTGCATGGTTGATGTCGCTAAAAGGTTGCTTGCATTGCGGGGCAGCAGGATTGGCACCATTTCCACACTGTACAGTGATTTGCATTCAGCGCTATGGCAGATGCCTACACAGGTACTTGTGGTGGTTATGAAATAGTTTTTGAACTGCACTTACATAACGGACATTATGCTGAGGTCATGTAAATACACAAACACAACAAAGACATTTATGGTTGAGAGAGCACCAGAGAGGAGACAACAAGAACTTGAGTCCATTAGTTTCTAATATTAGACAAACCATTTTTTTGTATTCAAGTTTCAAAGTTTATTTGCCATGTGCACAGCATGCATGTGTAAAACAGTACAGTGAAATTCTTACCTTGAGTAATAATAATAATATAGATAATAAAAGAAAATAGAACACAAAATATACACTACTGTTCAAAAGTTTGGGGTCACTTAGAAATGTCCTTGTTTTTGAAAGAAAAGCAACATTTTTGTCCATTAAAATAACATCAAATTGATCAGAAATACAGTATTGACATTGTTAATGTTGTAAATGACTATTGCAGCTGGAAACGGCAGATTTCTTATGGAATATCTACATATTCTACTCCCTTCACAGAACAGCGCAAACTGGCCAGCATCCCGGAGTCACCTCTTCACTGTTGACGTTGAGACTGGTGTTTTGCGGGTACTATTTAATGAACCTGCCAGTTGAGGGCTTGTGAGACGTCTGTTTCTCAAACTAGACACAAATGTACTTGTCCTCTTGCTCACTTGTGCACCGGGGCCTCCCACTCCTCTTTCTATTCTGGTTAGAGCCATTTTGTGCTGTTCTGTAAAAGGGAGGAGTACACAGCGTTGTACGAGATCTTCAGTTTCTTGGCAATTTCTCACATGGAATAGCCTTCATTTCACAGAACAAGAATAGGCTGATGAGTTTCAGAAGAAAGTTATTTGTTTCTGGCCATTTTGAGCCTGTAATCAAACCCACAGATGCTGATGATCCAGATACTCAACTAGTCTAAAGAAGGCCAGTTTTATTGCTTCTTTAATCAGCAAAACAGTTTTCATCTGTGCTAACATAATTGCAAAAGAGTTTTCTAATGATCAATAAGCCTTTTAAAATGATAAACTTGGATTAGCTAACACAACGTGCCATTGGAACACAAGAGTGATGGTTGCTGATAATGGGCCTCTGTACGCCTATGTAGATATTCCATTAAAAATTTGCTGTTTCCAGCTACAATAGTCATTTACAACATTAACAATGTTTATACTGTATTTCTGATCAATTTGATGTTAATTTAATGGACGAAAAATTTGATTTTCCTTCAAAAACATGGACATTTCTAAGTGACCCCAAACTTTTGAAAGGTAGTGTATGTCTGAATAAAAACCACAGAGTATCTACGATGTGAGTTAAATAAACATGAGAATGCAAGTATATACAGGTCAGTGTCAGTACCTTATTCAATGTGCAGGGGTACTGGACTGGCTGTATATTCAGGGCAGTGTTAGTACCTTATTCAATGTGCAGGGGTACTGGAGTGGTTGTATATACAGGTTAGTGTCAGTACCTTATTCAATGTGCAGGGGTACTGGAGTGGCTGTACAGTATATACAGGTCAGTGTCAGTACCTTATTCAATGTGCAGGGGTACTGGAGTGGCTGTACAGTATATACAGATCAGTGTCGGTACCTTATTCAATGTGCAGGGGTACTGGAGTACGAGTACTTTGATTTGTTTAATGCTTTTTTGATTACTACATGATTCCATATGTGTTATTTCATAGTTTTGATGTCATCACTATTATTCTACAATGTAAAACATAGTAAAAATAAGAAAAACCCTTGAATGAGTAGGTGTTCTAAATCTTTTGGCCGGTAGTGTACATACTCAGAACTGTACTTGTTGAAATGATGCTTGGTGATAAACAAAGTTAACATACATTATGAACAACTAGGCAGAGTGAGCATAGAGCTATAAGAGAATGAGCAGATGTACAAATGTACAGTTTGTGTATGGTTGATATACAGTGGATGTACACATTTACAGTATCAGTATGAGTATATCTAAATGCAGAGAGATGCACAGAGTTCAATGCAGTTTAGTGCAGTTATTTAGTGTACAGTTAAGAGATGCCTTGATGTGGTGTGCAGGATAGAGTGCATAGTCCTTTAGTCTCTATGGGCCAGATGGCCAGTTGGAGAGGGCCACAGCCAGGGGGAAGAAACTGTTCAGGTGGTGGGAGGTTTTGGTCATAGGTGACATGAACCGCCTGGCTGAGGGGGTGACCGAGGTGGGAGTGGACGGAGATGATCTTTCCTACACGCTTCCTTGCTTTGGAGTCATGCATGACCTCGATGGAGGGCAGGTGGCAGCCGATGACCCTCTCTGCAGACCGGACAATGTGTTGCAGTTTGCCCTTGCAGCAGGCAGACACAGACCCAAACCAGACGGTGATGGAGGAGGTGAGGTTGAACTCAGCAATTGATGCGTAAAACTGTAAGTAGTACATCTACTGGTGTGCCTTCTTGGTGACTGCTGTGATATTGTCCTCCCACTTGAGGTTATGGGAGACAATAGTCCCCAGGAATTTGACTGATTCAGCCATGCTAACAGCTGAGCCATAAATCCCGAGGTGGAGAGATGGTGGGGGGGTTCTGAAGTCAACCACCATATCCACGGTTTTGTCTGTGTTGAGTTCCAGGTTATTGCGACTGCACCAGGTCAATAGCCGCTTGACCTCTCCATGGTACATGGACTCATCGCCGTCGGTGATGAGACCGACCAGGGTGGTGTCATCTGTAAACAAAGTACCTTGACAGGTGCATTGTCGGCGGTACAGTCATTGGTGTAGAGTGAGTAGAGTAGAGGTGAGAGCACACATCCTGCGGCGCTCTGGTGCTGAGGAAAAAGAAGGTGTCTTCCCAGCTTCACGTGTTGAGTCCTGTAGGTCAGGAAGTCAGTGATCCACTGACAGATGGAGCTGGACATGTTCAGCTGGGAGAGTTTGTCCTCTAGTAGTTCTGGAATGATGGTACTGAACGCAGAGATAAAGTCCACAAACAATATCTTTGCATATGTCTTTGGGTTATCAAGGTGTTTGAGGATGCAGTGTAGGCCCATGTTGACAGCGCCTTCCACAGACCTGTCAGCTCTGTAGTGAAACTGCAGTGGGTACTGTAAGGTGTCAGTGATGGTTTGGAGATGAGACAGTACCAGGCGCTCAAAGGTTTTCATGATGACCGATGTGAGCACTGCAGGTCTGTGGTCGTTCAGGCACGACACCTTTAGTTTTTTCGGGACTGGAACAATGATGGAAGATTTGAAACAGGCAGGAACAGTACACTGCTCTAGTGACTGGTTGTCCGTGAAAACAGGGGAGAGCTGGTCAGCGCAGTGCTTAAGTGTGGCTGGAGAGATCTTGTCCGGGCCGGCAGCCTTCCTGCTATTCTGTTTCCTAAAGAGTCTAATGGTAATGCCAATCAATAATCAATGGAACTCAAATCAAATCAAATGTTATTGTTCACATACACATATTTAGCAGATGTTATTGCGGGTGTAGCGACGTGCTTGTGCTGCAGCAGTGGAATGGAGTAATACATCTCATCAATAATCATTGTAGCAGCAGCGTAGGTTATGTCTGAGTGGGTAGAGACCTGTGGATGGGCATAGAGTCAGTGTGGATAGTCTGTGGGAGAGGGAGTAGTAGTTGCTAGCCATTTAACAAATCAAATCAAATGGTATTTGTCACATGCCTCGTAAACATCATGTGTAGACTAACAGTGAAATGATTGCTTATGGGCCATTCCCAACAATGCAGAGAGAACATTTTTGGAAAAACCTAACGCGAGGAATAGATACATAATGAGTAACGATAACCAGTACAGATTCTATGTGCAGGGGTACAAGGTAATTGAGGTAGATATGTACATATAGGTAGTGATATAGTGACTATGCAACAGGATAGAAAATAAACTGATTAGCAGTCTGTTTGTTTGAGCCTTCCGGGCGGGAGCATGTAGAACAGTCCATGTCTCAGGGCCTTTCTCAGACACCGCCGGGCAGGTAAATCCTGGATGGCTGCGAGCTGTATTATTAGTATGCACATTGTGGAGGTCATTTGAAAGTGTCTTGTGCCTTTCAAATATGAGTTGTAATTGTGGGCGGCTACAGATAGCATTATATAAGTTGTTTGGAAGACAAGCTGGAGGGGGCAGCAGTCCTTCTCTAGCTTTATGTAACGACTCCTGTTACAGATTGCTAGAACTCTAGACCAGATTCTCGTAGATCAACTCTAAGCAGGTTTTAACCTGTGTTGAATCACCAGTCAAGGTCAAGGATATGACAGGCTATTCATTCTGGGTCAAAGTTACAATGTGTCCCAGGGATTTAAAATATATATTTAGGTATATGTTTTGCTCTTGGATATATATTTTCTCTCCTCTCAAGATCCCAACCCTATTGTTTGGGCTTCATTGATTGACAGTTTCTCAGTCTTCATCGACTATAATGTGATGCCCCTCAAACTGGACATTGTGACATCTTCCCTTGCTTTTGTTCAGGACGTGTTCTATTGTGTCACTTCTTTGTGATTGCCTGCCTTTCCCAATAATGAAGAGATAGCACCATGCTTTATGAATACAGGAATACTAGCAATCTGAGCCCCATGTCTTGGATTCCTCTTGATGGCCGTGTTTAGAGTAGTTATTGATTTTCAATACTCATCTCAAATTAAAGCTCCACATTTGTTTTCCCTGTGTAGATTATGCTACATGTCCATCATTATCGTTGCAGCACAGCATCTATCTATTGTGGTTTGTTAGCACCACGCAGAGTAAGGATTCCTTCTCCATTCATCTGACTCACTGTTGGTCTGACATACAGGTAGGTTGGTCTTACCTACAGTACAGTTAAATAGTAAAATACTTTAGAGAACTGAAGGTTCAGAGATAATGGCATAGTGGTTTAAAGGAACCCCCCAAATCAAAAGGGCTCAGAGAAGGAAACATGTTGTCATTTTCAAACGTTAATCTTGTTTTCAAAATGTCCAGTCACATTCAGAAACTTCTGACTAGTGCTTATGTGGAAGAAAAGTCGCTAATTGTGGTAATGTGGTAATCTTGTGAACCTTTATGATCACCTTGTGTGATTATAAATCAAGGGAAATGTAAACATGATCAAATCAAGGGAAATGTAAACATTATCAAATCAAGGGAAATGTAAACATTATCAAATCAAGGGACATGTAAACATTATCAAATCAAGGGAAATGTAAACATTATCAAATCAAGGGACATGTAGACATTATCAAATCAAGGGAAATGTAGACATTATCAAATCAAGGGAAATGTAAACATCATCAAATCAAGGGAAATGTCGACATTATCAAATCAAGGGAAATGTAGACATTATCAAATCAAGGGAAATGTAGACATTATCAAATCAAGGGAAATGTAGACATTGTCAAATCAAGGGAAATGTAGACATTATCAATGAAACCTGCTGCTTATTCAATTATTGATGACTTTCTACTTCCTATCACTGATTGCTGCAATTATGGAGATGTTAATGTATGATTAATGAAAGCATAACCATGTCAACTGGAGCTGGGAAAATGATCAAACAGGAGCAAAATAACTCCTGGCATTGCTTACGCTATGAAGGGATAATCATCTTCTCCAGAAACATAGCCATCATTTTTCATTTGGTTTGGGATGTTGGGGTTATTACAAGTGGAGGATCTTTTTGACGTAGCCCCAGGTTGTTTCTGTGCTTGGACTCAAACAGGGTCTGTTATTGTCATTGAGTGATGACGATGATGACAAAATGGTTGAGATGGTATCAATCTGCTAACAATTGCCTCTGCTCTCTATCCCTCTCCAATCTGCTAACAATTTCATGTGCTCTCTATGCCTCACTCTAGTCAACCCGTTAGAGAGAGACAGAGGGATCATTCAACAGCTGACCTAGGAGTGGTGCTAATGGTATTGTGCAGCCACATGCCAGACATCAAGTGCAGGGCATAGGGCATATGACAGGTATGTAATGATACACAGGTTCCTCATAGACATAATGGGAAAATCTAAACAACCTGAATGAGAGTTTCACTTTACTCATTTCATTCAGTTTGACTTGTTGATCTGCTACATTCCCTGACCAGTTGCCTTAAAGTCAATTTCATTGTGTGTATGTGTAGGTGTGTGTGTGTGTGTGTAGGTGTGTAGGTGTGTGTGTGTAGAGGTGTGTGTGTAGGTGTGTAGGTGTGTAGGTGTGTGTTAGTATAGGTGTGTAGGTGTGTGTTAGTGTAGGTGTGTGTGTGTGTGTGTGTGTGTGTGTGTGTGTAGGAATGTGTAGGTGTGTGTGTGCGTAAAGGTGTGTGTGTGTGTGTGTGTGTGTGTGTGTGTGTGTGTGTGTGTGTGTGTGTGTGTGTGTGTGTGTGTGTGTGTGTGTGTGTGTGTGTGTGTGTGTGTGTGTGTGTGTGTGTGTGTGTGTGTAGGTGCGTAGGTGTGTGTAGATGTGTAGGTATGTGAGTGTGTAGCTACTAATCCCAAATCTTCTCAATCCAGATTTTCTCAATCCCAGTGTGGGTGACCTGATGTCACAAGCTGTGACATCACCTCATAGAATCCTATATTTAAGATGTTTGCTTTAGTTTATCTTATTTTGGTGAGTTTTTTCTGCACTAATTCACAGAGGATAATGAGAATAGAACGGCCCAAGGAAATAATTTCCCCTTTTTAAACCAAGGGGAGTGACAGAAGGGTGGCTGTGGAATCAAAGGGGCTCTTGAGAATGAGAAGCGAAACAATATCCCTTGGCTGAAATCGTTTCCTCTTTGGCTGTGCAAAGATGAAATGAAAAGCCCAAAAATGTGTTAATTGCATTTTTTCCCTCGCTCTTCAGTCTGCCAAAAATAGCCTGGAGAAAATAATGTACAACAAGAATAATTATTAGCTAGCCTGACAAGGCTGTGTTTCCAAGTGGAACCCCATCAGTACTGTGGTTAAGGTTTTGAATGTTATTAAGATGTCTCATTGACTGTTGCTAGGCTTCCCAGAGCAATACAAATACACACACACATCCCTACTCTATAGGGAACTACCGACTTCAACCGTGCGTATAGATATATACATATAGAGAGCGATAGATATATACCTATCTATATCACACACAGTGCATTTGGAAAGTATTCAGACCCCTTCACTTTTTCTACATTTTGTTACGTTACAGCTTTATTCTAAAATGGACACAATAGTGTGCTCTGCATACTGTACTAACAAAGAAACATACACTAACACACACACAAATACGTGACAGGTCCCCCTGTTACCTGGAGAACATGGGTTGTTAGTGGGCTGTTAGGGCCTGGGGAATGTGTGTGACAGTAATTGCTGGTGTGGTGTAGTAATGGTGCTATGAGAAGACAGAGGCAGGGTAATTATGTGGCCCGGTAAAGCCTGTGTTACTGAGTGCTGTGATGCAGCTGTGGTTTGGACTTGACCCAGGTCACATGGAAGGCACCATTCACCACGCCCAGGGTCAAGCACACTTCTTCAGGGTCAAGTTTATAACCTGCTGAAACTGTTTTCCTTTATGAATCACCAATATAAGCCCTCAGAATAGAATGAGATATGTTTCCATATTGCCCCTCTGAGTGAGCCACTACATCATTTGGTCCCAGAGGTCACAGCAAGCCTCCCAGTATCACCACAATTTCCTTTTACTCACTGAGAAGTTGGAGAAAGTCAGCAATTTTATGGGACTGTGGATTCAGAACATCATAAAAAGAAAAAAGACGAACCGCGTCAGATTTACGACTGTCAATAAAGACAAAGAGGCTTGTTTGCGTATGTGTGGAGGTGCCAATGGGCCAGGATTAAGCAGGACGAGCAGACAGTGAGCCAGACCTGAAGGTTTTATTAGGGTCACAAAGTTACTTTATAACAGCCTATTAGTGAATGGCAGCGTGGCTTATGGAGATATAAGGAGCCGATCGATATGTTGTGCAGGTGGAACGGTTGATGATGCACTGTAAATCAGCTAGGCTGCGTTTACACAGGCAGCCCAATTCTTATATTTTTTCCACTAATTGGTCTTTTGACCAATCAGATCAGCAAAAAAAAAGATGTGCATACATCTGATGTTATTGGTCAAAATACCAATTAGTGGTGGGAAAAAAACGTAATTGGGCTACATGTGTAACGCAGTCCAAGATACTGAAGGACTGTAGCTATTGGAGGTTATCTGGTTATGTATGTCTAGACCTGAAGGCTCTTATGAGCTATCATGAGTACCCACACACATATATAGTAACTATAGAGCACTGCAACTATAGAACACTGTAACTATAGAAAACACTATAGAACACAGTAACTATAGAACACGGTAACTATAGAACTCAGTAACTATAGAACACAGTAACCATTGAACACAGTAACTATAGAACGCAGTAACTATAGAACACAGTAACTATAGAACTCAGTAACTATAGAACACAGTAACCATTGAACACAGTAACTATAGAACACAGTAACTATAGAACACAGTAACTATAGAAAACAGTAACTATAGAACTCAGTAACTATAGAACGCAGTAGCTATGGAACACAGTAACTGTTGAACACAGTAACTGTTGAACGCAGTAACTATAGAACACAGTAACTATAGAACACAGTAACTATAGAACGCAGTAACTATAGAACACAGTAGCTATAGAACACAGTAACTGTTGAACACAGTAACTGTTGAACACAGTAACTATAGAATACAGTAACTATAGTATACAGTAACTATAGAAAACAGTAACTATAGAACGCAGTAACCATTGAACACAGTAACTATAGAAAACAGTAACTATAGAACGCAGTAACCATTGAACACAGTAACTATAGAAAACAGTAACTATAGAACGCAGTAACCATTGAACACAGTAACTAAAGAACACAGTAACTATAGAACGCAGTAGCTATGGAACACAGTAACTGTTGAACACAGTAACTATAGAATACAGCAACTATAGTATACAGTAACTATAGAACTCAGTAACTATAGAACTCAGTAACTATAGAACACCTCCCTGTTATATTGTTTAATTAGACTCTTTTAACTTCTCTATCTTCAGGACTCTACGTATAGTCAAAACTAATGACAGTATCAACTGCTATAGCAGTTAATGAATGTATTAATAACCACTTCACAATAATATGAATTTCAGCGGTATGTCAAAGACTAATAACCTAAGTTTTATTTGAGATATTTATAGAAAGGAGCTTATACTGTACAGTATATACCTAATGCTAGTATTTATATAGAGCATATACAGTTGAAGTCGGAATTTTACAGACACCTTAGCCAAATACATTTAAATGCAGTTTTTAACAATTCCTGACATTTAATCCAAGTGAAAATTCCCTGTGTTAGGTCAGTTAGGATCACTAATTTATTTTAAGAATGTGAAATGTCAGAATAATAGTAGAGAGAAGGATTTATTTCAGCTTTTGTTTCTGTCATCACATTCCCAGTGGGTCAGAAGTTTACACACACTCAATTAGTATTTGGTTACATTGCCTTTAAATTGGTTAACTTGGGTCAAACGTTTCAGGTAGCCTTCCACAACCTTCCCACAATAAGTTGGGTGAATTTTAGCCCATTCCTCCTGACAGAGCTGGTGTAACAGTCAAGTTTGTTGGCCTCCTTGCTCGCACGCGCTTTTCAATTCTGCCCACAAATGTTCTATAGGATTGAGGTCAGGGCTTTGTGATGGCCACTCCAATATATTGACTTTGTTGTCCTTAAGCCATTTTGCCACAATTTTGGAAGTATGCGTGGGGTCATTGTTCATTTGGAAGATCCATTTGCAACCAAGCTTTAACTTCATGACTGATGGCTTGATATGATGCTTCAATATATCCAAATAATTTTCTATCCTCATGATGCCATCTATTTTATGAAGTGCACCAGTCCCTCCTGCAGCAAAGCACCCCACAACATGATGCTGCCACCCCCGTGCTTCACGGTTGGGATGGTGTTCTTCGGCTTGCAAGCATCCCCCTTTTTCCTCCAAACATAATGATGGTCATTATGGCCAAACAATTTTACTTTTGTTTCATCAGACCAGAGGACATTTCTCCAAAAAGTGTGATCTTTGTCCCCATCTGCAGTTACAAAACGTAGTCTGGCTTTTTTATGGTTGTTTTGGAGCAGTGGCTTCTTCCTTGCTGAGCGGCCTTTCAGATTATGTCGATATAGGACTCGTTTAACTGTGGAAATAGATACTTTTGTACCTGTTTCCTCCAGCATCTTCACAAGGTCCTTTGGTGATGTTCTGGGATTGATTTGCACTTTTCGCACCAAAGTACATCCATCTCTAGGAGACAGAACACGTCTCCTTCCTGAGCGGTATGACGGCTGCGTAGTCCCATGGTGTTTATACTTGCATACTATTGTTTGTACAGATGAACGTGGTACCTTCAGGCATTTGGAAATTGCTCCCAAGGATGAACCAGACTTGTGGAGGTCTACAATTTGTTTTCTGAGGTCTTGGCTGATTTCATTTGATTTTGCCATGATGTCAAGCAAAGTACACAAGTACACCTCCAATTGACTCAAATTATGTCAATTAGCTTATCAGAAGCTTCTAAAGCCATGACATAATATTCTGGAATTTTCCAAGCTATTTAAAGGCACAGTCAGCTTAGTGTATGTAAACTTCTGACCCACTGGAATTGTGATACAGTGAATTATAAGTGAAATATTCTGTCTGTAAACAATTGTTGGAAAAAGTACTTGTGTCATGCACAAAGTAGATGTCCTAACCGACTTGCCAAAACTATAGTTTGTTAACAAGAAATTTGTGGAGTGGTTGAAAAACTAGTTTTAATGACTCCAACCTAAGTGTACGTAAACTTCCGACTTCAACTGTATATTATTTATATTTTAGATAGCAATTGTAGAGAGGCTTATCTAGGCAATCTTTTTCAATTAGCTGTGCGAAATACAGCTTTTATGGTGTTACAACTTACTAATATCAATATGTGACCTAAGTTCCACTGTTCTCTGTTGGGCCCTTACTAATGATGTTTCAACTCAATCTCCAAATAAAACGCCCCTCCCTCATCGTAATTGCAGCAACAGAATTACAACATGGCTTGCCGTTTTAATTACACCGTGTGGTGCCATCTGTGGTGCCGTCTGTAGATTACTACGTGTGTTGCCATATTAAATACGGCACATTTTGTTAACTGCCCAAAAGTGAAACCAAAACATAAGTCAGGCATTAACCTTTCACGAGTATCTACCCCGGGTCCGGGAGCACCCCCCCCCCCCCCCCCCCCCCACACTGAGTAGCATCGCTAGCATAGCGTCACAATTAAATAGTAGCATCTAAATATCATTAAATCACAATTCCAAGACACCTAATGAAAGATACAGATCCTGTGAATAAAGCCACCATTTCAGATTTTTTAAATGTTTTACAGGGAAGACAAAATATGTAAATCTATTAGCTAACCACGTTAGCAAAAGACACCATTTTTCTTTGTCCACCATTTTCTCTCTCCACCAGTAGCTATCACCGGTTCGGCCAAATAAAGATATTGATAGCCACTAACCAAGAAAAAAACTCATCAGATGACAGTCTGATAACATGTTTATGGTATAGGATAGGTTTTGTTAGAAAAATGTGCATATTTCAGGTATAAATTATAGTTTACAATTGCACCCACCATCACAACTCGACTAGAATAAATACACAGAGCAACGTGTATTACCTAATTACTAATCATAAAACATTTCGTAAAAATGCACAGCATACACTAATTGAAAGACACAGATCCTGTGAATACAGACAATATTTCAGATTTCTAAGTGTCTTACAGCGAAAACACAATAAATCGTTATATTAGCATACCACATGTGCAAACATTACCAGAGCATTGATTCTAGCCAAAGAGAGCGATAACGTAAATATCGCCAAAATATATTAATTTTTTCACTAACCTTCTCAGAATTCTTCAGATGACACTCCTGTAACATCATATTACAACATACATATAGAGTGTGTTCGAAAATGTGCATATTTAGCCACCAAAATCATGGTTAGACAATGACAAAAGTAGCCCAGCTGGTCAGAAAATGTCGTGTGCCATATTAGACAGTGATCTAGTCTTATACATAAATACTCATAAACTTGACTAAAAAATATAGGGTGGACAGCGATTGATAGACAATTTAATTCTTAATACAATCGCGGAATTACATTTTTTTAATTATCCTTACTTTTCAATACAGGTTGCGCCAAGCGAAGCTACACCTAACAAAATGGCGGAACGTGCGTTTTAACATTTTTCTACAGAACAACGATTTATCATCTTAAATATTTCTTACTATGAGGTGATCTTCCATCAAAATCTTGGGCAATGTATCCTTTCTTGGGTCTAATCTTCTTTTGGTCGAAAGATGTCCTCTTGTCTGTCAATGCCCACTAGCGTTCGACCGGGACCCCGAAACGTGCCCGGCGCTTCAAAGTGCACAACAAAGCAATGCCTCAAAATCGCACTAAATGGATATAAATTGCTATAAAACGGTTCAAATGAACTACCTTATGATGCTGTTAACACCTATAACGAGTAATAACGTAACCGGAGAAATATTACTGGCTAAACTAAAGCTTGGAAGGAGGCGAGTCCGATGTCCTTCGCGCGCCAGGCGCAGGCAGCCAAAGGAAGTTACTTCCGGTATTTGGTGATTTATAGAGGCACTGATTGCGCAATCGACTCCATTCAAAGCGTCATCACGTACTGACATCCAGGGGAAGACGTAAGAAGTGTCTGTTTCTCCAAAGCATTTACACGGACCTTTAAACTGACTCCAGATCAGGGGCCAAGATGTCTGAAATCTGACTCCCTATCATGAAAAGTGCTGTACATTGAGTTCTGTTTCACTCAGAGACAAAATTCCAACGGCTATAGAAACTAGAGAGTGTTTTCCATCCAATAATAATAATAATATGCATATTGTACAAGCAAGAATTGAGTACTAGGCAGTTTAATCTGTAGAGCAAATTATGCTAATGCGAAACAGCACCCCCTATAGTTGCAAGAAGTTAACTCTGAATGGTTTAGGTTAGGGTTAAGGTTAAGGTTAGTGATAGGGTTCAACTTAAAGGTGCACTATACAGAAATTGCTCCGCCATTTCCTGGTTGCTGAAATTCAAAGAGTACAACCTAATTTCAGTTTATTTGACCAAACAAGCAAGTGTAGTGTACAATCAAAACCGCTGTGAAATATATTTTCCATAAGCAAAAATATTGTATTTTCAGCTGTTTGAAGTTGATGTACAAAACCGAAAGTAAGAGATGCAAAAATGGAACTTAAGAACGGGAAGCATAGAAATTGCGCACATAGAACAGACCTACCGCTTCTTAGACTTGCTTTCTATGAGAATGACAGATCTATAAATCATGTTTCTATGTGAGTTTGGTCAGGTCACCCAAAAAGTTACATATTGCAGCTTTAAGTTTAGCTGTGAATTCCAAATGGTTAAGGTAAGGGTTAAGGTTTGGGATATGGTTTAAAAAAAAACGTGTGAGTGCTTTGTAAGAGATTTCTGAATGTCAGGGTCACAACCATGTCTCCTATTTTTTTATTTTTTTTATTGAATCTTTATTTAACTAGGCTAGCCAGTTAAGAACAAATTCTTATTTACAATGATGGCCTACACCGGCCAAACCCGGACGACGCTGTGCATATTGTGCGTCGCCCTGTGGGACTCCCAATCACAGCCGGTTGTGATACAGTCTTCAATAAAACCAGGGTGTCTGTAGTGACGCCTCATGCACTGAGATGCAGTGCCTTAGACCACTGTGCCACTCGAGAGCTCTTGGGGGTCAGAGTTCGCTATGTCGGTAACACCACCACCACGCTGCATGTGTCTCCCTGGTTATCTCATCCTGTGCTCTCTCTTCACCCCGCAAGCACTACTAGGACAGTAAGAGGTGCTGTATTCTAACTCTCTGATGGCAAGGTCATACACAAAAGCTTTCTCTCACTATCTCTGTGTCTCTCTCACACACACACACACACACACACACACACACACACACACACACACACACACACACACACACACACACACACACACACACACACACACACACACAGTCTGCGTCCATCAGATTAGAGGACTTTCCAGGCGTCTGCCCTTAACTTGAGTGTTCAGCGCTCAAGCGATGAAGGGAGAGACAGGAAGAGAAGAGGGGGAACTGATGGAGATGGGTTTGCTCCTATAGGTCATCCATGAGAAAATGGCTCTATGCAAAGATAGAGGCAGGATCCTTTGGGTTTCTCTGTGTGAAAGATAGGGGGAAATGGAGGGAGAGGAAATGAGGAGACCAAGGTCAGGTTTCCTGTGGAGGAATCAAAGAGCTGCTCATGAAAAGAGAAAAAATGCATAAAATGAATGATGCACTACACCTAAGATTTCTAAGGTTTCCTGAGGATGTTCCGATGTTCCACACTTACACAGACATCAGAGTAGTACAGTTTTCACCTTCAGTATGCATAAGTGTCAATCCTAGTTGGCATAGTCTTCTTTCCGTCTATATACATCACTTTTCCTAAATAATATCTCTCTCCGAATAATGACCACTGGGAGATGCTTTGCCAAAGAACATATTGTCATTCTTTCATCGTCAGGCTATCCTTTGGCTCTATCACAGACAAGTGACTACACAGGCGCTCTGATGTGTGTGATATCTCCCAGACTACCTTTCTATTCTCCTTTTTCAAGAGGACTTCAAATGTTTTCCCTGTTTTAAACAGAAGCCCACGTGGCCCGAGGTTCTGAACATCCCCTGACCTAGACTCGTCTGTGGCGTGTTATCTTTATTTATCTTTGGAAACCCGCTTGACCGGCAATGCGGTGGCATTCTGAACACGTTAGCCATGGTCACCTTTTGCCTTTGTGCAATATTAAAACTTTTTTCCATACGCATTCCAGAAAAGGGTGCTATCCTGATTTTAAATGAGATTTTTCCATTATGACATCGAAATTAACACTGTTTTGGAGACGAGCAACTAGAAATAAGAGCATTCTGAATTGATATCAAGTTTGTGTTTATTTGAGAGGTGTCGAGTGTGTTGGCTTCTCTTTTTAGCAGATGCTACCACTCTATTCCTGGAGATGGGAGCTGCAAGGGCCTGGCAGTAGAGATTAAGAGCATAATCCACTCATTCTTGGACACCATAGTCCCATATTCTCAGAAGAATATAATGTCAACATGGCTGTGCCTTTCGAATCCATGGTCTATTGTCTTGCTGTATATGTAAATTGTATCCTTTCAAAGAATGTTCACCGGACGTTCACCCTGATCTGTTCACCGGACGTGCTACCTGTCCCAGACCTGCTGTTTTCAACTCTCTAGAGACAGCAGGAGCGGTAGAGATACTCTGAATGATTGGCTATTAAAAGCCAACTGACATTTACTCCTGAGATGCTGACCTGTTGAACCTTCGACAACCACTGTGATTATTATTATTTGACCCTGCTGGTCATCTATGAACATTTGAACATCTTGGCCATGTTCTGTTATAAACTCCACCCGGCACAGCCAGAAGAGGACTGGTCACCCCTCATAGACTGGTTCCTCTCAAGGTTTCTTCCTAGGTTCTGGCCTTTCTAGGGAGTTTTTCCTAGCCACCGTGCTTCTACACCTGCATTGCTTGCTGTTTGGGGTTTTAGGCTGGGTTTCTGTACAGCACTTTGAGATATCAGCTGATGTAAGAAGGGCTTTATAAATACATTTGATTTGATTTGAATGTCATGGAGGAGAATGCTAAAATCCAATGCAGCTTAAATCACACTATTCTACAGTTTACTGGAAACTGGCCAATCAGCAAATGAAACAAGTCAGATTTGTCCTTTCTCCAGTTGTTGAGTTACAGCTCTGCCATGACATCAGCATCAACAAAAAGTTACAGAAAAGTTCCCGCAATACAGTTTATATGGAGGTCTATAAATGACCTAAATTCTACGTGCAAGATCCCTGACTATTAAGAAATATAATTGTTGCGCTGTAAGGCTTCTCACCCCTCTGAACTCTGTCTATTATCTGACCCTAGCATCAACAGTTCTGGTCTAGAATAGACAGAAAGGTTCCTGAGGTCCACAACACAAAACCCCACCATCAACTGTCTGAAATGATCAACATCGTCTTGTCCAAGTGAGCAAAAGAACAGCCACTGTGTCGGAGGAAACACCATTAAACTGATAATCGGCCCACCACAAGGAGTCGCTAGAGCGCAATGAGCCAAGTAAAGCCCCTCCGTCCAAACCCTCCCCTAGCCCGGACGACACTGGGCCAATTGTGCGCCGCCCTATGGGTCTCCCGGTCACGGCCGGTAATGACACAGCCTGGGATCAAACCCCAGGCTGTAGTGACGCCGCAACACTGCGATGCACAGCCTTAGACCGCTGCGCCACTCGGCCCGAGGACAGCCTTTCTTAAGAGTTCCTTTGTCACTATCACTCCTACACCTAACATTGGTGGTATTAAGTTGGTGTAAATTATGAACATGTAAAGGAAGTAAAAAGCTCAAACATGCTTTAATGGCACATCTGTGTGAGTATGGCGTTGTATGTAGCTAAGTGTCTGTGCTTGAGAATACAATATAAGAGTGACTGAGTGACTGAGTGACTGAGTGACTGAGTGACCGAGTGAGTGTCAAGGTCAGAGATTAAAAGTTTTTTCTCTCCAGACCAAGGGACATGTTAAGCCTTGGGGATGAAAAGTGATTATATGTTAGTAATTGAATCTCGGTACGCAGGTCGGAGAAAAGACAGAAAGAAAGAGGGAAAGAAAAGAAAAGAACATGTCAAAAAAGGTGAATCATCCAGACACCAGTGAAGGTACAGGGACACATAAAATGCAGTCATTATACAGTCTTGCAGTCTGATCTCAATACTAAGACCTTCAGGATTCCTTTCTTTCCTTCGTTTTAGCTCATAATCTGAGTCCCATGAATCAGGTACCAGCAAATGGATTATCCTTGACATATTGGGTTATTGTTAAAGTGTTATAGCAGTTAGTCATGAAGTAGATATGGCCTTAACATTCCTAACTACTCCCCGGTAAATAAGGCATTCATCCCACTAGCCAAAAGCCGCTTAAATAAATCTGAGAAATGAATAAGTAATGAACGGAAATTGCATTAGAATGGTGGGATGGATGGGAGTCAAAGGAATGGGCAGAAAGAGAGATGGAGTAAGCTAGTCCGTTTCGTAAATTATCTTCCAGTTCCATGATCTATTTATCCCTCAACATAATCTATCTTGGTAAGAGTAGTGTCAAAGCCAATTCTAACACATGCAGGTGATCAATTGGATGGCATTAAATGATGTAACCTATACTGGTCACCTGTCAATCACAAAGAAATCTTCCATTTCCCTTTGTTGCGTGAAGGCTAAAAGTGATGTAAGAGACTAAAAGTGCATCATGTTGGAGTCTGAGCTAAACCAATGACTATTAACATTTCCCTTTAGGGTGACTAGAAATGTGTGGCAGGGAGAGTAATCCTTCTTAACAGAGAACAGAATGAGGTGTATTCAGTAGTGACTGTAAGTGGTCGAGAACAGCAGAGAGAGAAATGAGGGACGAAAAAGTGGGAAATGATTGCAAGGAGGTGAGAGGGGGTGACAAATGGAAAAACACAAGCACACATTGCCTTTTGGAGCGAGAGAAGTATTGTGCAGATGAAAAACAGGATAGAGAGAATAAGAACAAGATGCCATAATACTCCACTCCACACAGAAGTGAAAGAGATGGAGAGAGATGGACAGTGACATTATAGATACGTTATAGAGAGACGAAAGGAAGCGAGACGGAGGGAGATGGATAGAGAGATGGGAGAGTGATGAGTAGCTAACGGGAGTGAACACAGAGTGGATCACCATATAGGGGAGGCAGAGGGGTGCAGCACCAGCCTCTCTGGCTCAGGGTCCTGAGAATCACAGCTGATTATTGGACTGTAATTGAATCCCTCTGATATGCAACTAGTTCAATTCAGCTGCAGTACAGCGATCGATAGGCTGGGGCTTTTTCAAAATTCTCCTAATACCCCTCCCTATGAAACACTTTATCTCCATTTACAATTTCTATTCTCCCTCTCTCTCTCTGCTGTTCCTTCTTTCATCACCCTTCTGTCGCGTAAACAGAACAGGGCTGCTTCTTCCTTTATATCTGTTTCTCTTTATTATTCTCTATATATAGAGAACATCCCTCCCTACCTCTCTCACCCCTTACAGAAAATCCACGTGAAATTTCACATGTGAAATCTTTGACAACATGTGTTTCTGGAACACTTCACATGTTTTCACATATGTAGTTTCATCTTATCACATGTTTACGTGTTGTCACATATTATCACATTAACTTCACATAAGATCACGTGATCACATGAAAACATGTGTTTTGGGAGAACTTCACATATGTTTACATGTGAAATTAATGTTGTTTTTCCATAAGGGTCTATACTATCCAATTTGTCAATAGGTATATAGTCTACTCCTTTCGTCCTCCACTAGATTAATTTATTTCATTACTTTTACACGAGAATTATAGCTACTTAATTTGCCTGCTCCTAATTATCCTACCATGGCAGAGTTGTCCCCTTGGCAGTCCCCCCTGATGTCAGTGCCACAGGGTGCTGCCTGGGTATATGCAGTTAGAGTAAGCTCAACTGAGCATGCCGGCTCCAAGCCACCGATGGCGCATTGGGGTCAGAGATATACACTGCTGCTCTCTGCAGACTCAGTGACACTGTAATTAAAATCAGGCAGGGAAAAAGGCAACCCCAGCAGTGTCCCTCCATCAGAAGTATTATAACAGCAGCCGGCCGGGCACGCAAGGCGTAATCCAAAATGCCCTAGCTGGTTGTCACTACTGACAGGTTCGGGATGGCCAAACCAATCCGATTTGTTGTCTGTGATTTTTTTTTTTATAGTCATAACGATAACCAACTATGAACTGTGAGAACTCCTAGGTAGATGAATAAAGCAGAGTTTTAAATGATTTTATGCAGTAGCATGAAGTTGACACCGGAGAGGTTTGCCTGACCCGTTATCCTACTCCTGACTATCGCTAATGGAGGTTACCATAAAGACATAAAGTGTTCATGGGACTTGGTGAGGCCAAAGATCCTGAGCAATGGCAATGTGGAAGCTGGCTTTACTATATAGACTGACTGTGTGCGTGTATATGTGGGTGCGTGTGGAAAAGAGAGAGTCAGTGTGTGTGTTAAGAAGGAGAATAAGGGTATACCAAACGCAGTAATGTGTGTGGGTAGGGCTGGGGCTTACAAGCTAAATATTTGATGTGTCTGGCTCACTCTACATCTTTTACACCACTGATCTAATGAGCTTAAGCTTATTCTAAACACATCTCTCCCAAACTCATACTGTCATTGTACTAAAGAAACCCTGCAGAAAGCTGGCATGTATAGCTAATGCACTAGCACTGGTAGGAGCAACCAGCACAGCAGTACAGCAAGCGTCTAGTCAAAACTGAACAGAACGTGTCTAGCCGTATGAAAGTAGGACAGAAGAAACAAGAGAAAACAAATGTAACACCATAAAAACTGAAGTCCTTTTCAAGGACAAGAACAGAAGTTTAACTGGGTTACACTACCTGGCCAGGTTCTAGTGTCAGTCAATAGAAGTATCTGATTTGTTTGTAGACTCACAGTCATACTTTAACTGTCCCCAAGCTCAGTATGATCTTGTCATCCATGTAGCCTCATGATAAGTTCTATCTCCCAACCAGGCCAACTGAGTTGACCCCTTTGTTGTTTGATATCTTCCATTGGTCAATAAATCAAATCTCAAATAAGTGACCTGTTGAGACTGTTCATGGGGGTCATGGTTCATTGACACACACACGCACAAACACACACACACACACACACACACACACACACACACACACACACACACACACACACACACACACACACACACACACACACACACACACACACACACACACACACACACACACACACACACACACACACACACACACACACACACACACATCATACTCCAATGTCACCATGACCTTTTGCATCTCAAGTCCAGGTTAAATAGAAACCGAGAGGAAAGCTGTTTCCATGGAGATACATACACCATGTTTGATGAGTGGTGTCTGTGATGGCCAATAAACTAGGTCCAAACTTTGAAGAAGTTGTAGCCCTGCCAAAGGGCAGAATTTTGACAAGGATCACAGGTCGAGTAGCTCATTGCTGGAAGTGTGAAGAATTTAGCATTTTCAACATGGCTGAGATGTTTGATGTTGTTATCTTTTCCTTCCATAACATTAACTTTACCAAAAATCCATACCTCATGTACATTTCTTTCATGGTGGTGTCATAAATGTCAGATATTTTTTCTTTACATTTCAAAATAATTAGGAAAACAGCTTTGAAACTAAACCCAAGTTTTTCCTTGAAACTGTCCAAATATTGCCAGAATATTATCAGACCCATCCCTAATGATGTGCCATAATATGCTAATAGCTACTTCTAATTGGTCGTATCTTTATGGATGACTCTAACACACATTATTTGAACCAACACATTAAAGTCAAAACGAGAAAATGTATATTGTCAGCAGCAGACTCATAATTAATTTAAGGTCTGGAAACCTTGTACAATATAAGTTCAATTTAAAGATGACAATGCTGTAATAAGCAGCTTATAACACCCTCTATCCAGTCTGTCCTCTCTCTACAGCCATTATGGACGGCAAGTCATAGAACGAAGCACCCATCAGGGGTTGTGTAATTGAAGAGTTTATGCGAGTGCATAGCAGTTAGGCTTGGTTAGGCTCCCGTCCTGATGGGTTGCTGTAATGGAGCTCCTGCTGGCTGGGTTATTGCGTAGGCTAGGCTTGGCCTCGCTCTGTTGCCTCTCACCCACCATTCCCTCAGGCTCTGCCCCACCAAGCCCTCAAACACAATGTCTGCTAATCAGCTGCCCTCTTTATATAACCAATGTGAGAAACTACAAATCAATGTTTTTCCATGTACAGGACTCAAGCCATGGATCAGATGTTCACAACTCCCTTGTGCTTCAGTGCAAACAGTTCAGCTTGATTGAAACCTTACTCAGAAATGAGAGAGATTTGTGCAACCATAAACAATATGTACGCACACACAAAAAAAGGTTCTATATATTGCCAAATAAGGGTTATTTGGCTTGCAACCATAGTGGATCCCTTTTTGGTGCTTTATGGAACCTTTTTTTAAGGTTTTATAAAGAGCAATGCTCATAAAGTTATACATGGAACCGTTATGGTGGTATAAAAAAACTTTCCTTTGGTTCTATAATAAAACATGAAAAAAACATTTTATATAGTACCTGAAAAGGGTTCCTAAGGTTACAACCTATATACAGTAGAACCCTTTTTATGGTTCTTTATAGAACCTTTATGGAGAATGGTTCTACAAAGAACCTTCCTCAATCTCAAACATTCTTTGTAGTTTTTTTATTTTATTATTCTGGTTAGTCATATTTTATTGTTAAAATTCCTTAGGTGTTGTTATTGTGTTGATTGACAAGTTGAGTCAAGTGTGCTAGCTCTGGAATGGCTGGGGGTCCCTGAGGAGAGAATTTACAACCACTGATTTAGCCAACTGTTCTCAGAGCCATACAGTACATATAGAGAGAAGGGTGAATGTGGTTGAAAGTGCCGACAGCGCCACTTTCTCCTCCATAGCCATTAAGTGATCATTTACGCTTCCACGTTGTGCAGTTTATTTCTGATAGTTTTCAAAACCTATGAAGATGTCAAGTGAAACCATATATGACATTTTTTGACACTACAGCACAGTAAAGACTGGATTCACATTTTCCCGAATGCTAATCAATAGAAACTTCTGTTAAATATGCTGCTCTGTTTTGCTTGTTTACAGCGGGTCAGTTCATAACGAACAGTCAGAGACACTCTCGTAGTGTTACAACACCAACATTTCAAGAATAAAGTTCTATATGGCTGCTAACATGGAAGCCGTTCTAAAACCTGACCTAACTCTCTAAATATACAGTACCAGTCAAAAGTTTGGACACACCTACTCATTATTTGTACTATTTCCTGCATTGTAGAATAATAGTGAATACATCAAAACTATGAAATAACACATATGAAATCATGTAGTAACCAAAAAAGTGTTAAAAAAATCTAAATATATTTTATGTTTGAGATCCTTCAAAGTATCCACCCTTTGCCTTGATGACAGCTTTGCACACTATTGGAATTCTCTCAAAGTTTGAAACTTTGAAAGTTTCTTCAAGTACAGGGATCCCTGTAAAGAAGTTTCTGTAAAATAGTTAATTGGTAACGATGACATGAACATGTGTTGGGGTTGATATCCATACAAGCATTATACTCTGATTCTTACCTCAACATAGTGTGAAATACACATATAAACAATAGCCTAAATGTAGGATCATTTTGCTGGGGGCAATAGAGTGGTGAGGAGGAAGAAGAGCTCCTCAGACGCTTCATGTTGGAAGTAATTTAGACATTCATTGTAGCCATCAGGCTCTGTAGAGTTGCGATTTTCTTGAGTTGTCTCATGTCAGTTAATTCATGAGATTCCAGGATTGCTCATTGTACTAATAAAGTCTGATTTAATCAACAAATACTATAGTCAGTTTAAAAAGTTTAAGGGTACAAGAGTACTGTGTAAATTTCTGGCTGTGTTGGCAAAATCACTACACATCCCATCGTGCCAAGTGGGGAGAGGCAGCCCATTGTCACAGTTCCAAAACCAGTCAGAAACATCCAGCTAACCCTACGCCAATGATGCCAGTGGATCTTGGATCCGCGTTAAGTAGCAATCATATCCTTCACCAGCATTGTCTTATGACATGACAGGTAGCTCGAACCAGTCATGACTATTCAACAAAACAATAAATAATTTTCTATTTTCTTTCAAGCAAATGTCTTAGTTGTATGATTGTACAACTAGCAAAGGAGTTTTGAGGTTTAGGATGCAGTATTCATGAAGTTTGACAATGAGGCCAAAACTAGCATAGTTCAGCTAGTTTAGCTAGGGAAAACCTGGGAAAACAACCACAGGACAGCATATAGTTGGGTTCACTTGCACATTAGGCTAATTCAGGTCACAGATTGTAGTTTATGCCCCGATATAAGGAGCTGGCAGCTCAAAGTTCGATTAAACAATTCAGAGACTGAAACGAATACATCAGAAGGCAAATATTTAACGAGCGAGAATATATATACAATCTTGAAATCAGCTTTAACTGTCAAAAGTAAAACAAAGCTTGAAACCATGTTTGAGTGAACCTGAGTCCAGAAAATTAAGACTCCTCCTCATCACCACTCTATGAGGAGACTCTAGATATTTCCCCCAGGGCCTTTTCCCCCCATGCATTTCCATGTCAATTCCATTGTTTTGGTTGAGTTCGATTGACCTCTTTACCTGATAAACTTCAAATATGAACATTCTATCATTAATGAGCTCGAAGAGAACAGAGGATTTGATCCTGATTCGATCATGCTCAAAGCTATCTACCAATCACAACGATTATGCAAATATTGGAACTCTATAGCTTTTCTTCTCCACAGAACACGTTGGTATCCGGTTGTTAGCAACCATTTTTTGGTCCAAATGAAACCAGTCTGTCAAAAGTTGCTAGCTCAAGTCTAAATTCTCAAACTAAATACAATACATACTGCAATTCCAACCACGAATTGTCTTAGTTTAGATATTAAGCCTCAAAATACAACAACTTGCCTAGCTAACAGCTAAATGTTTTTGACTTTGTAATGAATTCTAATTCTATTTTTGAGGCTCCACATGTTGTCATGGAAAATATGAATGAACCAAGGAGCATCTCCGCCGTAAATCCAGCGAATATTGAACGTTGAGATTGCCGAAAGGCCAGTCTCTTTGGCAAAAACAAGGAGTGTTAAGGAGTGTAATGTTAGCTAAAGAGACTTGTATTCAGACTACAGTCTCATCACTGTGCAAATACAAGCATGAAACTCCTAGAAAGCTTAAGTTATATTATGGTGTATGTGTCATCAAAAAGCGCTGATGTGGGTACATAGTTCATCCCCTGATCTGAACCTTATCAGATAGGAGTGATTTTAAAACTCATTTTAATGTTTCATGTAGGCCTATGGCCCCGTGGAGCTGTGTGTGCACTTTATCATTGTAAAGATGAAATAAAAAATGTGAGGGGGGGAAGAGAGATTAACCCTACGCACTGTAATATCGACTCAGCTAAGCGTGACTCCTAAGGTAGTGGTTCATAGACCCGCCTCTCTGTCCCACTTCTGAGGCAGTTCTTGCCTCAGTTTAATGACATAAATGACAGATCTTTGGGCTGTTTAAGAAAAATTAAGTTTAAGAAAAAGGTGACATGTTCTACAACAAATACTTTTACCTGTAGTGTCACACCTGACCCAAAACATATAAGGGTTTTGTGCAGAGGGAATGATTGTTCTGTTCTGTTGCTGCACAATACTCCTCTAACTGCACTTGCAATGAGCAATGGATCTGTGATGGAAATGTAATCCCCCAGCACAGTGTTTGGAATGTGCCGACCACATTGTCAAGCTTGACTGGTGACTTTGAACTGCAGGCGACAGAAGCGATAATGAATTCCGATGGGACGAGGAGGGCTGCAGTGAGTGTTAAAGGTCCAATGCAGACATTTTTCTCTAAAAATCAAATACTTTCTGGGTAAAAATTAAGTAAGAGATTGTTTTCAAATAAAATAGCTTCTTGGCAAAGAGACATTTCTCAAGCAATGATTTTGATAGGACTATCTGTGAGTGATCTTGGGAGGGGGAGGGGGAAACTGAAAACTAGCTGTTATTGGCAGAAACGTTTGGAACTTTCTTTCTTTTTGGTCTACTAACTAATTTACTGTCTGGTGACATCACCAGGCAGGCCAAAACTCCATCCCACCAGAACAGGCTGAAATTTCAGAGGGTCTTTTCAAACAGCTCTTACACTAAAAGTGCATTTTCACAATTTAAAAATATTATTCCAATCTCATAGTGTGGAAATATATATAAAACACAGGGATAACGCGTTTTTGACTGCACTGGACCTTTAACTCTAAATTTGCATGAGAGTGTCCTGTTATTTCCGTCATGATGCCAACGCTTGCTGGAGCAAATCAAATAAATAAATTGAGGCCGAGCACAGCTAAGTTAATGCCCCCTTTAAATATTCATTCGTTCTTCAACAATTCTGCAAAATCTTTTTTTCTTATTTCTTCTCTCTTTTTTTGTCTGATCTCTGAGAATGCTCCTTGGTCTGAATTATTCAGCCAGGCCTGTCTGGCAGTACGGAAGGAGAAAGCAGAGGGTAGAGAAAGAGATAGGCCTAACTTTTTAAAAGGAGACCTGTCAGGGATGCTCCATGCTCCTCCATTGGTCCCTGATAGAAAGTAGGTTATGCTATTGATATTTGAGGGGGAAACAAAAACAATTGTGCATGTGCTCATGCACATAAACAAACACCCGACTATTCTTGACATGATTCTCACTCACAATTATGTATTATTTTTTTGTTTTGACTAAACACATAGCATTTCAGCCCACAAGGCCTCCATCAGCTGAGTGGGACATTGTCATCCAGGACAGCTACAGGGTTGTCATGTTTGTTCTCTATAATGTTTTTGCTTTTCTCTATGATTTATTTTGCATGAATAAATTGTGTCCATCAAGACCACTGGGAATGGCAACAATGCTCTTAATATCAGTCGTATTTCTCAGCTTGAATGTCACATGGATTCTTAGATAGACCATCTTCAGTTCCTGGTTTATCTTTGCTGTGTTCCTTCGGAATGCTTGGGTGTGATCATCCCTGTGTTTCTCAGCTTGTTGGTGCCCAACCATGCAGCCACCAACAGATGTTCAAGAGGTGATTACAATGTAGGAATGTCTTCTTTCATTTCCTGACGTGGGCTGTTACGATCCGTGTACACCACGATTGGAGAGAAACATCTGTTGGAGAAAAATTATAGTAGCGATGTGTGGGTAAAATCACTGGGGAAGCCAAGCCAGGAGAAAAAGCCATATTACAACCTTTGTTGTGATAATTGTGTTCTTTGCTTTATAACCCATTAGTTCATACGGAGCCGTAATATACAATAAGGGCGAGCCAACAAAAACAGTTTACTAAACAAAATCAACTATCAGTGCGTTGGGAAAGTATTCAGACCCCTTGACTTATTCCACATTTTTTACATTACAGCCTTATTCTCAAATGGGTTAAATAGTTGTTTTTTTCCCCTTTCCCCCATCAATCTACACACAATACCCCATAATGACATAGCAAAACAAGTTTTAAATATTTTCTTAGCAAATGTATGAATAAAAGAAAACTGAAATATCACGGTTATATAAGTATTCAGACTCTTTACTCAGTACTTTGTTGAAGCACCTTTGGCAGTGATTACAGAGTTTTCTTGGGTATGACGATACAAGCTTGGCACACCGTTATTTGGGGAGTTTCTCCCATTCTTCTCTGCAGATCAAATCAAGCTCTGTCAGGTTGGATGGGGAGTGTCGCTGGACAGCTATCTTCAGGTCTTTCCAGAGATGTTCGATCGGGTTCAAGTCTGGGCTCTGGCTGGGCCACTCAAGGACTTGTCCCGAAGCCACTCCTACGTTGTCTTGGCTGTGTACTTAGGGACGTTGTCCTGTTGGAAGGTGAACCTTGGCGCCAGTCTGAGGTCCTGAGCGCTCAAGAGCAAGTTTTCATCAAGGATCTCGCTGTACTTTGCTAGTCCTTTAGGTGCCTTTTGACAAACTCCAAGCGGGTTGTCATGTGCCTTTTACTGAGGATTGGCTTCTGTCTAGCCACTCTACCATAAAGGCCTGATTGGTGGAGTGCTGCAGAGATGGTTGTCTTTCTGGAAGGTTCTGACATCTCCACAGAGGAACTCTAAAGCTCTGTCAGAGTGACCATTGGGTCCTTGGTCACCGCCTTGATCAAGGCCCTTCTCTCCCTATTGTTCAGTTGGCCGGGTGGCCAGCTCTAGGAAGAGTATTGGTGGTTCCAAACTTCTTCCATTTAAGAATGATGGAGGCCACTGTGTTCTTGGGGACCTTCAATGCTGTAGAAATCTTTTGGTACCCTTCCCCAGATCTGTGCCTCGACACAATCCTATCTCGAAGCTCAACGGACAATTCCTTCGACCTCATGGTTTGGTTTTTGCTCTGAGATGCACTGTCAACATTTGGACTTTATATAGACAGGTGTCTGCCTTTGCAAATCATGTCCAATCAATTGAATTTACCACAAGTGGACTCCAATCAAGTTGTAGAAACATCGCCAGGACGAACAATGGAAACAGGATGCACCTGAGCTCAATTTCGAGTCTCATAGCAAAGGGTCTGAAAACTTATGTAAATAAGATTATTCCGTATTTAATTTTTTATAAATTTGCAAACAATTCTGAAAACCGATTTTTGCTTTGTCATTACTTTGTCATTATGGGGTACTGTGTATAAATTGATGAGAATTTTTGTTTTAATCAATTTTAGAATAAGGCTGTAAAATAACAACATGTGGAAAAAGGGAAGGTGTCTGATTACTTTCCGAATGCACTGTACATGCTTAGTTTTTGTGTGTGTGTGTGTGTGTGTGTGTGTGTGTGTGTGTGTGTGTGTGTGTGTGTGTGTGTGTGTGTGTGTGTGTGTGTGTGTGTGTATACTGTCTGTGTGCATCCAAGTAGAAAAAAACATGTTGACTCACCATACATGAAGATTAGTTGAATGCCAATGCCATCGTCCTCTCTTTCCTGTTGGCAAAACGGTCTATGACTGTCATACAGCAGTATACGCTTTTAGTTTTTGTTGTCATAGGCAACCTAGCTAAAATACTTGCTAGCATAACTTCCTTGCATAGAAAAGAATGAACCAGCTATGTTAGCTAGCTAGTTAACGTGAGCTTACTAGGTTACATCTAAGCTACATATTGAACTTCAATCGTCTCAGGCCAGTGGCACAACATGAATTAATGGGTAGATCAAAATTCAGAGTATAATCATTGGCCTGTACACAGAATTAAGTCAAAACCACAAGTCCAAATCCACATCTCCATCCATGGCTTAGGAAATGGCCAATTTAGCTAGCTAGCTACTGCAAGACAACAACACAAGTGGACCAGAAACAGACATGTTTTTCTGAAAAATATGTTTTGCTTTTGATGTGATTTGATTGTTGTGAAGCCAAACCCAATCTGGCCTCCCTTGGGAGGTGCTGGAGTTGTTGCACCAGGATAACCCACAGTTGAGCTCAGCTCAACGCGGATTGGTCTTTTTAAAATATTTTTTATATCAAGTGCGGCCAAATGCAAATGCTTTCTGGCATCAATCAATCAATTGCTACGGTTGCAACATGTCATTCTCTTTTTGTCCAGACAGCATCAGATACATGTGCTGCTTAGACAGAGGGGTGCTTTTTCCTTTACTCAGATGATTTCTCCAGTGAGATAGATTCAGCGAATGAAGGAAAATTATGAAAACACAGAGAGACAAAAGATAAATTGTTTTATCATTTTTATTTTGTTATTGGTCAAATATTTGGCTGGCCTCCATTACCAGCCATGAATACATGCCACTGTGAGCATACAGTATATGTACACGAATGGAAAAATTGCGTGATTGAGATCTTAAGAGGTGTGACAGGTGATTAATGTAATACTGATCAGAAGGAATGTGCTTGCGGCAAAAATAACGTTTAGCGGACTGTGAACATCACATCAGCTTTAAAGGACAATAGTAAATCACTGTGACACAGCCCCATTCCATTTTTCTTCCTAGACCTTCGGGATAATTGTCTATCATGGAACTTGGAGCTTTGTATTCAGAGCTTTAAATATGTATTTACATTTTTTGGAAGGTCTGGTATGGTCTTTGGGATAATGTTCTACTTTCCCCAATGCTGTTTTAGGCAAAAGTGCAAAAGGACAACATTTTGCCCTGTACAGTGTCATCTTGTGCCACACTCTCCCTGGTGGCTCTCTGTATCTATAACAACAACGAAGATGATAATGGGCTTCTCCATGCAAGTGTGGAAGCTGAAATTTGGGCTACCAAACTTAAGGCAGTCTTATGCTGTCTAAACCACAGTGTTAGTCCTATTACATCTGACTGGCTGCTAACCTTTTAAACTGACAGTCACCGAAATCGGGCACTAGAATTACTTAAAAAGATATCTTAACATTACTTGTTTTATTAATTTCCCAAACTTTTATAAATCAGAGATCTTCATCCAGAGCTTCCTAAGTGTAACGGCAGTCGTAATCCTCCTCCTCGGACGAGGAGAGGCGAGACGGATCGGACCAATACGCAGAGTGGTTAGTTTCCATAGTGATTTAATAATTAACAAAAACAATATGCGATACAAAATAACTACCGTGACAGTCCTGTGTGGCGGAACACTGACACAAGAACAAACACCCACAAAACACACGTGAAACCCAGGCTGCCTAAGTATGATTCTCAATCAGGGACAACGATTGACAGCTGTCTCTGATTGAGAATCATACCCGGCCGAACACAAACATCCCAACATAGAAAATTACACATAGACAACCCACCCCAACTCACGCCCTGACCAACTAAATAAATACAAGAAAAAGGAAAAACAGGTCAGGAATGTGACACTAAGACCATGTAAATGTCCTCTGTTGAATAAATGTGTATTTGCCTCCCTCTGGTGGTCAGCTGCATCAATACGTCAATTTATATCACTTCACTGCAACATTACGTCAAAGGGCCATCCTTAGAAAAACATTTATCCAGCTCGACTGCTTCACAGCACAGACATGGCAAAGCAATCGCTGAATTTGCCTCAAGCAGGCGGATTTAAATACATAACTTTCATAGCTCTATGATAAAGAATGCAACCTACACACTTCCTTAAACCTAAAATAAGTAAGGAAGTCCTTTTTCAAACATTTGTTTTGACTTCCTGTCACGCCCTGACCTACTACACCATAGAGAAACAAGGGCTCTCTATGGTCAGGGCGTGACAGGGAGTCAAAACAAATGTTTGAAAAAGTGAATAGGGGGTATTCTAGTTCAATATTTCTTTGTTGTTTTCAGGTTTATATTTTCTATGTTGGTGTTTTGTATGATTCCCATTTAGAGGCAGCTGGTAATCGTTGTCTCTAATTGGGGATCATATTTAATTAGCTATTTTTCCGACTTGTGTTTGTGGGATATTGTTTTGTGTTTGTGCCTGTGCACCACGTAGTCACGTTTCGTCATTCGTTTATTGACTTATTGTTTTTGCTTTAAGTTTCACTTTTGAAATAAATATGTGGAACTCAACATCCGCTGCGCCTTGGTCCTGTTCTTACGACAACCGTGACACTTCCACAACAAAATCGAGCCCTTTACATAGCCCTTCTCCCCTTGTCTATAGGAGGAAACACACTGTTTAAATAGCCCAAATGTTTATTTAGATGTAACAGATTTTGACTATCACTAATGTAATGATATGTTTGGTAAAGCATTAAATAAGTTGCAATATTTTGGGTAGATGTTCCTAAAATAGATGATAACTAAATATGGACATATTATAATGTATGAAAAGGGTTTTTCATTTAAACATTTTTTTCTGTTTTATTATTATTTTATTGTGTACATGGGTTGAAAAGTGTTTTTTTTCTCAGACATAAATAAAAATGTATTGGTGAAATCCAAACGCCACAGCTTTCTAGGGTGGGAAACACTACTACATTAATAAAATATTGCACTCTTGCTAGATTGATGACTAAAACCATAGTGAAACAGTGCAAAACGCCTGTCAGCTCAACTTTAAACAAGAGTAATCAGCTCAAACCTCTGTCGAGAACATACACTGTTTACTCATGAATGAAAACAATAATTCATCTGCTAATTAGTAGTTATTCCTAACAAATCACTTGCAGCCAAAGATAAATACACACTCTTCAATTGTGTGTAATCACAAGGCCTGCCGCCCGCACCGCTTCTGCCACTTGCTCTCCTTCTGCCCCCCTCCCCCTTTCTGCCTCCAGCACCCCTTCTGCTCCACCCGCCCCTTCTGCCGCCAGCACCCCTTCTGCCGACCACCCCCTTCTGCCGCACATGCCTCTTCTGTGTTAGATTCATTTACATTTTCTAAATGTTGTCTCCCAAAGTATGATAATCAGATACAGTAGGCCTATGTTAGCTATAGTTATACATATAGTTCGTTTTTCATGACTGCAATATGATTACAATCGTAAATGTATCAATCCCACTGGTTGGTGCCATTGAGCTACATCTGTCTATCCTCACCCTGCCTGTCCTGGCCAATCTTTCAACCCATTTGAACTGTTTTAGCCCACTGGTCCAGAAACCATGACGAGCCAAACACAGCAGCACTGTAACACCATGACAGACAGACAGACCACCATTCACTACAGTCACCCATAAAAACTCAACACCAACCACTCAGTCAGTGAAGCCCTATGTCACGCTATGAACCCACTGATGTCATGAACTAAGCCGATTACTCTCCTTAGATATTCCAACCCTAGAGGCTTTCCTTCCTTCAACAGGCCTTTGTTGCCCAAGTGGATCTGTTCACTGTACCTCATGCGGAAATGCATCTCATTTGAATAAGCTGTGAGAGGACTAGATCTGCCCGCTCTTTTCTCTGCCCCATGGTAGTGACAGCTAAACCTAGTAAACAGAGATAAGGAGAGGGGGGCCCTTTCCTTGGACAATTGCATGTAAATAGATACTTTTGCGTAATGCCCTTGGCCGCACGGTAATCTCCTGCTGCAGACAGGATTTTCGTAAGCATGATCGGTAACATGATCTCTTCCGGGGTTACATAATGTCCCTGTTGGCGCATCATCTATAACTGTCCCCTTGGCACAGCGTTGCTGCTGCCAATATTACTTATGTTGAGAGCTCTGCAGATAAGTTATGATATGTTCATGTTGTGGATCCAGGAAGCTTATATACAACAAATGATTGGTTCATCTTAATGGGGATGTTTTCTGTATCAAGACTACAGTGAGTATGCAGCTGGGGTCATCTGTCAATTCAAAGATATTCTCAAAGAGGTGAATTCACTTCCTCCATTGACAGAATTAAAACACAATGTAGGCTACCCCAACCCTGTATTACACTAGTAATGTAACACCTGTCTGTCCCATCTTTTTTCCTGAGCCTGTGGCCAGTACACTATCCTGATACTATCCCTCAGTGCTGACCTTACAATACCTAACAACCACCAGGGAAATCAGTTTTGAAGGCTGTCACAGCAACAACCACAACACTGGCTGATTAAAACCGCCTTCAAGATCAGGGCCTAGCTTTTCGGGCCTTCAGTACTAGCAATGTGTCCCCTCTTACCTGACCTCACTTTTTTGGTACCAGTCTTTTAAATTCACTTAACTCTTTATCTGACTCCCTGCCCCAAACCCCAGCCCACTCATCTTTACTTCTTCACTTTCTCAAGTGCACTTTTGTCTTGAGTTTCAAGCATTGTGTTTTGGTATGGTACATTTACTTACAATTACTTTGGTTGATGGAATAAAAGTTTCAAACCAAAAGAAAACCTTGAGGCTGAATGAAACATTAAGAAGTTCCCAAAATTATGAAGGATAGTGGTTTTGTTAGTGTGGAGAACTAAATACACACTGTTCTGTTGTTTTGATGAGGGAAAGAATGGATTTTGAGTGTCATTTTATTTCCAGAGGACATCTTTGTACATAATGCAAAGAAAGTGTTGATAGCACTGTCATTACAGCAAAGAACAGCAGGATTTTCAGGGGATGTATTTAGGGAGACTGTACAGGGTATACTATTCTGCTGAAACTGGTTAGTGTATTGTAATGTAATGTTTATACAACATATAGTGGAAGCACGATAGATGTACATTCCAGTTGCTATGGAGAATGTCAGCATGTGAATATGTGTGTTTGCATGTTGTGAGTTTACGACTAATTACTGTATGCATTTCACTATTGTGTGTAAGATGCTTTTATGAAAGCCAAAACCAGCGATTCATGTGTTACGTGTGTTAAAGTTTGTTCATAAGCTGCAAATGCAGCTTATGAAGCTGCAGATCAATCCGTGATGCTTTTGACTGGCTTTTCTGAATGCTGACATGGATGTGGGTTAAAGCCTCTGATCATCATTAGAGAGATCAGTGCCTGGCTGTGCACGCTGGCTGATACCACTGAAGACTAGTAGGGGACCAGTGGATCGCTGTCACAGTGTCCTACAGCTGCTCGTATTAGCAGGATATTAACAGACACTCCTCAGATAAGATGGGGAGGAACTAGGTGTAGATAAGCCTCCTGCAGACACATTGCCAATACGCCTCACTGGGAATGTGGTTGCTATGGTAACCATGGTGGAGTTTCACTGCGCCAAAGGGGGAGTGGGGGGGGGGGTAGAGAATTCTCTTAAGACTTTGTTCCAGAACTCGAGACTTAATGCACTTAATTTGTGGTGATGAGGATGATGCTACTGTGATTAGATGTTTTTGTCTTTATTTCAAGGCCCACCGGTTATGAGAATGGAATGAATTGAAAAGCCATTTGATTGTAGAAGTAAGAAAGTAAAGGTTAAGTGGTCCAAATTATGTCATTGGAACTAAATTTCATAGTAAATAATCTTGATTGTTGATCGATTGGATAGATTCAATCTAGACTGAGATATGTAAAAATCATTTGAAATTGATAATTGAGTTATGAAGCTTGCATTTGTTGTTAAAATAAATGATTACATAAACAAAATGTGTTGTAGACAAAATATTGAAAAGGGTTGTCTGGTAGCCTCAATAAATAGACAAAGATATTATGACCTTGGTACACTAGAGTTCTATCTGCACTAAGCATAGTTCTGAGATATTGAGCAGCAGTTTTCACATCTCAGAACTGTTTTGTAGGGAATCATTTTTTCATAACACATTAAGGTCCTCACTTTAATGGTACCTAAAGTGTAGAGTATCAAAATCCTGAGACATTTTTTTTTTAGGGGGATGCAATAGCAGATAGAACCTTATGGCGCTGAAATGTCAATCTGGGTTCAACCAAAACACTTCTGAATTAGACATGTTCAGTTTCTAAGACAACTGTAGCTATTTGAATACATAAATGACAGAATAACACTATTTTATCAAGATAGAGTCAGAACAAATCATCAAATACAGAAATGTATTATGATCATTAAACAAATTACTGTCATCACTGAACAACGTGGTGACATCACTTACTTTAAGATTACTAACAGTGCTGTTATTTGCCCTGCGAGCCATTATTGCTGGCTAGACTAGCCTTGACCATATTTAGAGGGAGATGGCAAAGACGTGTTCTGACTGGTTCATCTGTATTTATTCAGGCTTGTGATTGGATTGCAGATCGAATCTTTTAGCGCGAAGTGGAAATGGGTTTACGCAGATATAACTTTTGAATTGTACATTGTTTTCACTTAAGAGTAACTTTTTCAAAATTATAACTTTACAGACACATTAAGAACCTTCTAAATATCTATTATATGTGACTAAATCATTTTTCACAAAAATGTCAGATAGAACCTTATAGTCCCAAGGTCTCGATTTGTAGTTGAACAAGTAATTGCACATATAGATTTTTTTTTTACTTGACTTGAGACTTGACTTGGAAAAACTTGACTTGCTCTTAAAATGCACGACTTGGACTTGACTCGAGATTTGACCCGTTCTACTTAGCACTTGACTTGAGACTTGGACCTTGTGACTTGAGACGTGCTTGTGACTTGAATAACAGTGACTTGGTCCAACCTCTGTCCAGTAATGTATTCTAAGGGAGTTGGCCCAAAGCTGTGTTACTATGACTGGTTCACTGATTGTGCATCTGAGGGGAAAAGGTTAGGATTTGTGGGCAAACAGGCTGGGCCTGGACGTGTGATTTGAATCGGTTCCACCCAGCTGCTGCTTTCACTTTGAGTTGTTTTGGGCCAAAATGAAATGCTACTGTATGAAAACAAACATCAAAGCTGAGGGCTACACATCTGGCATTGGGCATAATAAGGGAACATCCCCCTCTATCGGAGCAGCACTGTCCAATTTTAATAAGAGAACATCTCAGAAGTGTGTCACAAGAAGTCACTGTTGCCCTTGAGTGTGTGCATCAGGACTGGGTCTGTCTTTTGGAGGGGATTGGACACAACCCATGGCGAACTTCATCAGTGATGTTTATGCCAAGCCTACTTGAAGCTCTCAGCCGTCTGGTCCCCTTTTGTTACTCTCATTATCCAAAATGCAATGCTTTCTCCCAGCATCAGGTTCTGTTTGTGTCCCTGAATGGTGCATATGTGTTGTGCCCAGTCAGCTTACAGCACTAAGAGATGTGTGGGGAAAGATGGCACAGGGACGAAAGCCCCCATCCGTCCATTAAGAGCTGGCCTGGAAATCCGGTTATGGGGCTGTAATAAGGCACTGAGCTGCTCAGATAAAACTGGATCCCCCCAATTCCCCTCCTTTAAGTGCTAGCTGGCCATCTCTCATTCACCTTCCCCTCCTCACACAATTCTCAAACCTCTTCTTATGTAAACTCATCCCCTCCAACAGCTTGGACTGGGCATTCCCCCATCTACTGTAGCTTTCCCTACATACAATACAAAATCTGCACCAATGACTTTGCAAACTGTGTGCTGTTTCGGTGTGTCATTGACTTGGTATGAGAGAAAGACAAATGCTAATTGGCTAAGTACTGCATGAGTCAGGGTTTTCAGACTATTATGTTTTGGCCAATGTTGGATATATGCAAACCATGGCTACAGTATGTATGTTGCTGAATCAGTGCGGGGTGACGGCTCACAAAAATCTATGTATATTTTCTTTGCTGCAGAAGAAAAAACGGTCATCCACATTTCCCTGCCGTTTTTCTTCTCATCACGACTAACAAAATAGTGCTTCCTCCCACACTATTGCATAATATTACACTATTATTACCTCCACTACTGCATTATAATGATGGCAATAAAGATAACATCAACACTCACACTTTAAATGACATTAATGCACGGTTTAGGTGCTCTCTAAGAGTTAGTCACCCTCCATTTCTCCTTAGCAGTCATAGAAGGTGCCCAGCCTCACCTTCTCCTGTCTGCCTACATGTCCACTCGCTATGCCTATTCAAAGCAAGCCTCCTCAAGCGGAGCCTTCCATAAGACCTGGTCATTTGTTATTCAATTTAAGACGGCTAAGGTCACGTTGGATCGTTAGGCGGAAGGTTGTTTCAAAGGCCCTGCAAGTAGCAAGAAATCCACAGAGAATGAGGAGCGAGAGAAACAGCCAAAATGTGGAGGTCTTAAATCTGGGGAAAGAAAAAGCGCCTTGGTTAGTTTGATTGGTCCGCTGCCTCTAGCAGAAATTTCACAACCTGACAAATGAACTCTGAAAGGATACATGTATATTCTATAGTTTTTTGTTGTAACAAAACCACAATAGAACATATTGTTTTCTTTAGATTTCTTAATCCCTTTTGGAAAAAGAGCATTGTTCCAGAAATGCTCTGAGTTATCCTCCCTAGACCAATGATCCACTACTAGTACTACTACTACTGATATTGCTGCTACTTCTGATACTACTGCCACTGCTACTACTTGTACTACTACTCCTTCTACTACTTCTACTATTACTACTACTTCTGCTACTACTGCTGCTACTACTACTGCTACTACTGCTACTACTACTACTGCTACTACTACTGCTACTACTACTACTGCTACTACTACTACTACTACTACTGTTACTACTACTACACTACTACTACTACTACTACTACTAATGTTACTGCTACCTCTACTGTTACTACTGCTACTACTGGAACTACTACCAGCACTACTACTACAACTACTACTACTAATTTTTGTATAATTGGGATGCTATGTAGTTTACATTTATTTTTACGATTGATCCAATACATGGCAGCCGAAGATGCTGTACACTAAATCCTCCTGATTCCTGCTTACAAGCAAACATCAAATCATGAAGCACCAGTGACTCGGTCTATAAAAAAGTGGTCAGATGAAGCAGATGCTAAACTATAGGACTGTTTTGCTAGCACAGACAGTAAAATGTTCCGTGATTCTTCCGATGGCATTGAGGAGTACCCCACATCAGTCACTGGCTTTATCAATAAGTGCATCGAGGATGTCGTCCCCACAGTGACTGTACGTACATACCCCAACCAGAAGCCATGGATTACAGGCAACATTCGCACTTAGCTAAAGGCTAGAGCTGCCGCATTCAAGGAGCGGGACTCTAACCCGGAAGGTTATAAGAAATCCTGCTATGCCCTACGGTGAACCATCAAACAGGCAAAGCATCAATAGAGGACTAAGATCGAATCGTAGTACACCGGCTCCGACACTTGTCGGATGTGGCAGGGCTTGCAAACTATTACAGACTGCAAAGGGAAGCACAGCTGAGAGCTGCCCAGTGACACGAGCCTACCAGACAAGCTAAATGACTTCTATGCTCGCTTCGAGGCAAGTAACGCTGAAACATGCATGAGAGCATCAGCTGTTCCGGATGACTGTGTGATCACGCTCTCCGCAGCCGATGTGAGTAAGACCTTTAAACCACATTCACAAGGCCGCTGGGCCAGATGGATTACCAGGACGTGTACTCCGAGCATGCGCTGACCAACTGGCATGTTTCTTCACTGACATTTTCATTCGCTCCCTGTCTGAATCTGTAATACCAACATGTTTCAAGCAGACCACCATAGTCCCTGTGCCCAAGAACAGTAAGGTAACCTGCCTAAATGACTACCGACACATAGCACTTACGCCTGTAGCCATGAAATGCTTTGAAAGGCTGGTCATGGCTCACATCAACACCATTATCCCAGAAACCCTAGCCCCACTCCAATTTGCATACCGCACCAACAGATCCACAAATTATGCAATCTGTATTGCACTCCACACTGCCCTTTCCCACCTGGACAAAAGGAACACCTATGTGAGAATGCTATTCATTGACTACAGCTCAGTGTTCAACACAATAGTGCCCTCAAAGCTCATCACTAAGCTAAGGACCCTGTGACTAAACATCTCCCGCTGCATCTAGATCCTAGACTTCCTGACGGGCCGCACCCAGGTGGTAAGGTTAGGTAACAACACCTCCGCCAAGCTGATCCTCAACACTGGGGCCCCTCAGGGGTGCGTGCTCAGTCCCCTCCTTTACTCCCTGTTCACTCATGACTGCACATTCAGGCACAACTCCAACACCATCATTAAGTTTTCTGATGACACAACAGTAGTAGGCCTGAACACCGACAACAATGAGGCAGCCTATAGGGAGGTGTTCAGAGACCTGACTGTGTGGTGCAAGGACAACAACATCTCTCTCAACGTGATCAAGACAAAGGAGATGGTTATGGACTACAGGAAAAAGAATACCGAGCACGCCCCCATTCTCATCGACGGGGCTGTAGTGGAGCAGGTTGAGAGCTTCAAGTTCCTTGGTGTCCTCGGCACATGTGACAAATACAAGTTGATTTCATTTGAAATGCAACAAAAAAAAATCTGATATTGAAAGCAAAACATGAAATAACTACTTTCACTTTGATTAACACATGGCTAGTTTAAATAGGACTGTTATTTCAGACATCCTGATGTTGCAGGTGCTCAGTCAGTCAGAGTGTGAGTTTTGTCACCTCTTTAATGACTGCAGTGCTACAGTCCATCCATGAAGTTAATGAAACTGCAAGTAAATAGGCTAGTAAAGAGACTGCAAGTAAAGAGACTATATTATTATTATTATAACCATTAGCTTTCGCAGAAGCAGCAGCTACTCTTCCTGGGGTCCACACAAAACACAAAATATGCCAAGTAACAAAACACTGGTATACTGATTGACAAGGACAGTCACACAAATGTAAAATACAACGATATACAAACAATACAAAAACATAATTGTTCAGCACAGCATGAAAGGCTGCTTAACTGTTGACCACACTTCTACCTGCTGGCGCCACTCTCAAACTGAACCCATAATACTGTAATGTCCTTTCATCCATGTCAGAGCAATATGTTTACAACCAATAAGTGAAAGAATTCTGCTTTACATTAGACGTATCATGCTTCCAAGGGGTGGTAACAGCCTTAAAACAGCATAGCTCTTTTTTAACCCCTTTTTCGTGATATCCAATTACGATCTTGTCTCATCGTTACTACTCCCCAATGGGATCGGGAGAGGCGAAGGTCAAGTCATGCATCCTCTGAAACATGACCCGCCAAACCGTGCTTCTTAACACCTGCCCGCTTAACCTGGAAGCTAGCCGCACCAATGCGCCACAAGGAGTCACTAGAGTGCCATGAGCCAAGAAAAGCCCCCCTGGCCAAACCCTCCCCTAACACGGACGATGCTGGGCCAATTGTGCGCCGCCCTATGGGACTCCCAGTCACGGCCAGTTGTGACACAGCCTGGGATTGAACCAGAGTCAGTAGTGACGCCCCAACCACGCCGATGCAGTGCCTTAGACCGCTGCACGACTCGGGAGGCCTAGAACATAGATTCTATTGAAGATATTTTAATTAAAGCCGTAGGGCTTCATAATACCATTACATACACATTTCAGTCGCTTTTACCCAGAAAGAATATTAGGGTTGAAAGTGCCTTGCTCAAGGGCATGTCGATAGATTTTTCACCAAGTCGGCTCGGGGATTCAAACCAACGGCCTTTCAGTTACTGGCCCAATGCTCTTAACCGGTAAAACACCTGCTGCCAACACAATCAAGCGAACCACTGATGCAATGCCTAGAGCAAAACATGCTCAGCAGAGCACAGAGGGGATATGATTGCAGCATATCCAGAATGATCACATAATTATGCATGCTATTTTTAACATTAAATCATCTAGCTACTGGTGCGTATTTATTGAGCTTTGCGTTATTGCATTGGCTACGTTGTTTATCTGTGTGCTTTTGTATTCCAACCCTTGACATTGAATTTAGTGCAATGCGTGGTTTGATTCTAAATTGATAGATTTGAATAATTTGTCTTTCTTTCACCAAGATTGAGGGAGTTTGGGAATGTTGTGGTGCATGTGCTTTTGAATGCACTGGAATGCTGTATGCAAGTGACCTCTATAGCTTAATTATCCTTGACACTCCCTGTCGGATGTTGTCAGTTTGAACAACACTTAAAACATAGGCAACAAAGTCAGTACCGCCAAGTTATTAGGCAACTTGCTGTTGGAGCCATGTTAGAAAACACATATGGAAGTAGAGAGACAGGAAGAGTGGGGATATGTGTGGGTAATTAGTTCAATACTAGCCTACATCCATCTACTAACTAGCTCTTGTCAGATCAAAGTATTCCTCCGTGAGTCAAACACAACACATCATTAATTGTGTGTTGGTTGATCTCAAAGTAATCTCGCTCCCAGACACTTCGGCTCAAATGCGTGAAGATTCTGGTGGACCAACGTGTCAAACTTGGCCTTCATCAGCCAATACAGAAAGACCGGGAGAAACTCCCGGGCGCACAGGCAATGGCTTAATCTACCAACCAATCACCTCCCATATCACCTTCCCTTAACCCTCCCCACACCTGGCCTCTCCATTGGCATAAACCTGACTTTGTACTGACATGGCAGCTGTCAAACCTGAGAAGTACCATCAGTGGACACAGCTTATCTGATTGCATTATCACTACCAGATATTTGCTGTACTTTTTAGAGTCACCTTAATGAACTCAGCATCAGCTTAACAGGAGATTCCTGCACTGTCAATGTCCTCTATCATTAGAGTTGGACTGTGGACGGGAATAATGGAGAGGATGCATGGGTGTCACATCCAGACAAGTTGTGTTGGGCTTCTGGCGTTGTGTGCTCCCATCTGTCCTGTACCTGTTTATAGGGTTGTTATCAAGGAAGAGGATGGCAATAAAGCCCAAAATCGAGCATAACCACATCCCTAACCATAAACATAGTTTGACAGGGACACGGGACATAGGGAGTCTCCTATGCCACATTTTTAGTTGACAGATTCAACTGGCGTAAGCAAAGAAGACAGAGGAGGTTCATTGCGTGACTAAGCCATCATCATTAGTGTCATTGTATTTCCATATAGGCCAATGTATGACGAGCATGGTTCAGTAAAGCAATGGAAAGTAACAGTGCACAGTGTCCAAGAGATGTTGTGGCCTGCTGCCGTCCTCTAGGACCATGTGACCGGTGCTGTCGTGCTGCTGTGTAAAGGCAGTGTGCTTAGGCATACACATCATTCAAGGACAGCTCTGTCAAACGCATGTTGTCTGTACTTCACTCTGCAGAGTGGGTAGATATTTTAGTCTTGCAGATACTCGTCTCTCCTCCTCTGTCTTTAAGGTAGTGGTTTAGATATATGTGACCGACCGACTCGATTCGGTCTGATGTAGCAAAATTTGAAATCGTATTTTTAACATTGGACAAAAGTAGAGACTCTAGAATATGATATATCATACACTACAGTTCAGGACCAATGGGAAAATAAATCTGCTATGAAAGTTGATAAACCTCACTTTTGAGAAAATGGCCCTTGAATGTTTTGGTAAGCTTACTGGAGAGCTCTTCTTTGTCTACACCCATTCAGTATTGTTCAGTATTGTTAACACCCCTTAGCCCCACCCATTTCTAAACAACCAAAGACTTTCCCATTGAATCTACCTGGAAGTGAGGACATCCCCACTGAGATGGTTAGGGACTCTGTCTTAACACTGAGCCATGGGCAGCAGCTCTCAGCCTGTGGTGAAGGGTTGTTATCAGGTGAAGAACCACTGAGCACCCGGTGCTAACAGACCAGATGGAGCTGCTACAGCCTGACACTGTCAGGAACAAGAGACAGGCCCCAGATGAGCTGAGAGCTCAGATTCTCTCTCTCTCTCTCTCTCTCTCTCTCTCTCTCTCTCTCTCTCTCTCTCTCTCTCTCTCTCTCTCTCCTCTCTCTCTCTCTCTCTCTCTCTCTCTCTCTCTCTCTCTCTCTCTCTCTCTCTCTCTCTCTCTCCTCTCTCTCTCTCTCTCTCTCTCTCTCTCTCTCTCTCTCTCTCTCTCTCTCTCTCTCTCTCTCTCTCTCTCTCTCTCTCTCTCTCTCTCTCTCTCTCTCTCTCTCTCTCTCTCTCTCTCTCTCTCTCTCTCTCTCTCTCTACATAGAGATTTCTTGGCATGGGAAACAGATGTTTACATTGCCAAAGCAAGTCAAATAGATAATAAACAAAAGTGAAATAAACAATAAAAAATGAAGAGTAAACATTACACTTACAAAAGTTCCAAAGGAATAGAGACATTTCAAATGTCATATTATGGCTATACAGTATTGTATTAATGCAAATAGTTAAAGTACAAAAGGGAGAATGAATAAACATAAATATGGGTTGTATTTACAATGGTGTTTGTTCTTCACTGGTTGCACTGTTCTCGTGGCAACAAGTCACAAATCTTGCTTCTGTGATGGGACACTGGTATTTCACCCAATAGATATGGGAGTTTATCAAAATTGGATTTGTTTTCGAATTATTTGTGGATCTGTGTAATCTGAGAGAAATTTGTGTCTCTAATATGGTCATACATTTGGCAGGAGGTTAGGAAGTGCAGCTAAGTTCCCACCTCATTTTGTGTGCACATAGCCTATCTTCTCTTCAGAGCCAGGTCTGCCTGGGTCAGTCACAGTGGTCAGGTATTCTGCCAAATAGCATTCTAGTTTGCTTTATTTTTTGTTTTCTTTCCAATGTGTCAAGTAATTATCTTTATGTTTTCTCATGATTTGTTTGGGTCTAATTGTGTTGCTGTGCTGGGGCTCTGTGGGGTCTGTTTGTGTTTGTGCAGAACAAAGCCCCAGGACCAGCTTGCTTAGGGGACTCTTCTCCAGGTTCATTTCTCTGTAGATGATGGCTTTGTTATAAAAGGTTTGGGAATCGCTTCCTTTTAGGTGGTTGCAGAATTTAACTTGGATTTTGATAATTAGCAGGTATCGGCCTTATTTGATTCAAGTATTAATTTGCCAGATCCTAATTGCCAGATGTCGAATTTGATGTTCCTTTTGATGGCGTATAAGGCCCTTCTTGCCTTGTTACTCAGATCGTTCACAGCTTTGTGGAAGTTACCTGTGGTGCTAATATTAAGGCTGAGGTAGGTATAGTTTTTTGTGTGCTCTAGGGCAACGGTGTCTAGATGGAATTTATATTTTTGGTCCTGGCAACTGGACCTGTTGGAACACCATTATTTTTGTCATACTGAGATTTACTGTCAGGGCCCAGGTCTGATAGAATCTGTGTAGAAGATCTAGGTGCTGCTGTAGGCCCTCCTTGGTTGGGGACAGAAGCACAAGATCTTCAGCAAACAGTAGACATTTTATCTAAGATTCTAGTAGGGTGAGTCCTAGTGCTGCAGACTGTTCTAGTGCCCTCGCCAATTCGTTGATATATATGTTGAAGAGTGTGGGGCTTAAACTGCATCCCTGTCTCACACCACAGCCCTGTGGAAAGAAATTAGTTTTTTGCCAATTTTAACCGCACACATGTTGTTTGTATACATGGATTTTATAATGTTGTATGTTTTTCCCCCAACACCGCTTTCCATCAATTTGTATAGCAGACCCTCATGCCAAATTGAGTCAATAGCTTTTTTGAAATCGACAAAGCATGAGAAGACTTTGCCTTTGTTTTGGTTTGTTTGTTTGTCAATTAGTGTGCAGGGTGAATATGTGGTCTTTCGCACAGGAATTTGTTAAAAGGACAATTTGACATTTGCTCAGTACATTGTTTTCACTGAGGAAATGTAAAAGTCTGCTGTTAACGATAAGGCAGAGGATTTTCCCAAGGTTGCTGTTGATGCATATCCAACTTTATTGGCATGGGAAACATATCTTAACATTGCCAAAGCAAGTGAAGTAGATAATATACAAAAGTGAAATAAACAATGATGTCTCCTCATCATGGTGACAAATGCGAGCCAGGGGCTCTCTGGCAAAATGGACAGGCCTAATTAACACAGTAATGACGCTGCAAAGTTGAGTCATCTCACCTGTATAATGAACACTTGTTGCGTAAATCCCTCTCTCCCTATCTTGTTATATCTCTCTCTCCTTCTCATCTCCTAATCTCTCCCTTTATTTCCCCCCCCTCTCTCTCTCGTTCACACATTCAGAGCAATGGGGATATCAGACTCTTTCTGTCTCTCATTCTCTCTTTCTCTCTCTGTGTGAATGTCAATTGTGCCCTTACACTTTAACATTCCACAGTGTGTCACAGAGACAGAAAATGTAAGTCTAACTAGAGGACACATCTCACAGAAAGAGAAGAGGTTCTGTCGACTGGGTTGAACAAAGACTTGGCTGTGTCTGGCCTGTGTTGTCTTTTCCCATCTTATTTCCCGATGAGTTTTCAGGCATTATTTTAAAGTCTTAGATCTATTTTTTTTTTTGCAATTAGAGCCAAGCATGGACCCGGTCCCGCGGCGAGGGACAACTCCTGTGTAAATGTCTTCTTGTGATGAACTAATTATTTCCTCTTTTCTTCCTCATCATGAATTCCCTACCCCTACCCCTTCCCCCACTCCCATCCAAAAAGTAAGGATGTAAACAAGAGTTGAGAAAAGTTTCACAATGTTTTTATGGGGGCTGACAGTGTCCTGTTTGCTAAAGTGTCATAATGCAAATGCTAGTGCTACATGTAATAACAATTGCCAGAATGACTCAAATTCTTTTATTGCAGCTCTGCTGCTCTTTGAGGCTGTCTGAATGCCCATCAAATTAAAACTAGCCTACATTATTGACCAAATGTGCTGTTATGGAGGATACTGCACCAAAGCACAGATAGCTAAAGCAATTATTGGTTAAAGTAAACTCAATTTGACTGTATCTTTTTTTTCTAATTTACATTATTTAATATGAGTCATCACATTAGCCACATGCTTCTTCAATACAAAGACACTTTCAGTGGAAGAATTAGCTCAGATTAAAGAAATTACATTGTCTATATCTCACAAGCCGCTCAACATAAAGCTAATGTAAAGCATGGATTTGTGTGGCTCTCTGTTCAAAGCCATTGATCTGAAACATTGTGGTTCAGTTACTCGTTACATAAATCTCTTGAAAGAAATAAAAATTCAATAAAATAAATAAGAAAAAAAACTGTTTCAACCAACGATAAAATGTCTGTGCAATTTATACACTCCACTGATTGGTTGTTAAAAAGCGTGGCAAAAACACATTTTAATTCCTTTTAATTCATGACACAGTCATGCACAGCATAGTGATAGCAAACCATGTCTGGCTTGCTTTCACAAGCATCCCCTTGATACCCATCAGAGGGAGGGAGAGTTGTAAATGATTCAAGTGGTTCAGCCGACACTGTGATTTTAAGTATGTTTAAAAGTGCACCTTGTGACTGAAATGTGCTGCCCCTTGAGAAGGCAGGTCTTTGTGAATGTGATAAAAAAAAATTAATCTGTTTTGCGTCTTGCATGAATGTGTATGTAGTTTCTCAAGTTTCCACTAGGGACGTTTTACACTGCAGCTGCAGCCTTCATGGGCACAGGAGATATTTTGGGTTATTGACATATACCTCCTTCTGAGTTTTACTGTGGCCTAAGCATGTGTCTGTTATGCTATTAAGAACCACTGCGGCCTGGAAGAGAATATGTTCTTAAGTGGTCTATCAGAAGAAGAAACGCTTTCTCTATCGAGCCAGGATTCTCTGAAGGTTTCTTCTAGGATTTTATAGCCACTGTCACCTTTGTGACAACTGTATTATATACTGTATATACACTATCGGTCAAAAGTTTTACAACAACAACTCATTCAAGGGTTTTTCTTTACTTTTACTATTTTCTACATTGTAGAATAATAGTGAAGACATCAAAACTATGAAATAACACATACGGAGTCATATAGTAACCAAAGAAGTGTTTAACAAATCAAAATACAATTTACATTTGAGATTCTTCAAATAGCCACCCTTTGCCTTGATTACAGCTTTGCACATTCTTGGCATTCTCTCAACCAGCTACCGCTTGAATGCTTTTCCAACAGTCTTGAAGGAGTTCCCACATATGCTGAGTACTTGTTGGCTGCTTTTCCTACACTCTATGGTCCGACTCGTCCCAAATCATTTCAATTTGGTTGAGATCGGGTGATTGTGGAGGCCAGGTCATCTGATGCAGCACCACATCCCTCTCGTTCTTGGTCAAATAGCCCTTACACAGCCTGGAGGTGTGTTGGGACATTGTCCTGTTGAAAAACAAATGATAGTCCCACTAAGCCCAAACTAGATGGGATGGCGTATCGCAGCAGAATGCTGTGGTAGCCATGCTGGTTAAGTGTGCCTTGAATTCTAAATAAATCACAGACCGTGTCCCAAGCAAAGCACCCCCACACCATAACACCTCCTCGAAAATACACATGCGAAGATCATCCGTCCTCCATGATTTACGAAGGGAAATACACGTGGAGATTATCCGTTCAATAACAAATTCACCCTCAAATTTGGACTCCAGACCAAAGGACAAATTTCCACCGGTCTAATGTCCATTGCTCGTGTTTCTTGGCCCAAGCAAGTCTCTTATTATTATTGGTGTCCTATAGCAGTGGTTTATTTGCAGAAATTCAACCATGAAGGCCTGATTCACACACTCTCCTCTGAACAGTTGATTTTGAGATGTGTCTTGAGATTTTACTTGAACTCTGTTTTTTATTTGGACTGCAATTTCTGAGGTTGGTAACTCTAATGAACGTATCCTCTGCAGCAGAGGTAACTCTGAGTCTTCCAATCCTGTGACGTTCCTCATGAGAGCCAGTTTCATCATAGAGCTTGATGGTTTTTGCGACTGCACTTTCAAAGTTCTTTAAATTTTCCGTATTGACTGACCTTCATGTCTTAAGGTAACGATGGACTGTCGTTTCTCTTTGCTTATTTGAGCTGTTCTTTCCATGGACTTGGTCTTTTACCAAATAGGGCTATCTTCTGTATAACCCCCCCCCCCCCCCCCCCCCACCTTGTCACAACGCAACTGCTTGTCTCAAACGCATTAAGAAGGAAAGAAATTCCACAATTAAATTTTTTGAGAAGAAACACCTGTTAATTGAAATACAGTCCAGATGACTACCGTATGAAGCTGGTTGAGAGAATGCCAAGAGTGTGCAAAGCTGTCATCAAGGCAAAGCGTGACTATTTGAAGAATCTCAAATATAAAATATATTTTGATTTGTTTAACACTTTTTTGGTTACTACATGATTCATTATGGGATGCCTTTTGATGTCTTCACTACTATTCTACAATGTAGAAAATATTCTAAATAAAAACCCTGATGAGTATGAGTAGATGAATGGGTGTTCTAAAACTTTTGACCAGTAGTGTTTCTATATATTTTTTATTGTTGTAATTGTACCCAATTTTTCTCCCCAATTTCGTGATATCCAATTGGTAGTTACGATTTTGTCTTATCGCTACAACTCCTCAAGCGGCTGGGGAGGGGCGAAGGTCGAGATGTGCATCCTCCAAAACATGACCCTCCAAGCCACGCTGCTTCTTAACACACTGCTCGGTTAACCCGGAAGCCAGCTGCACCAATATGTCAAAGGAAAAACCATTTGACTGATGACTGAGGTCAGCTTGCTGTTTTCTGGCCTGCCACAAGGAGTCGCTAGAGCGCGATGAGCCAAAGAATTCCCCCTGGCCATACCCTCCCCTAACCCGCACAGCACTGGGACAATTGTGTGCCCCCCTGTGGGGCTCCCAGGCATGGCTGGATCAAACCCCAGGCTGTAGAGGTGCCGCAGCACTGCGATGCACTGCCTTAGACCGCTGCGCCACTCGGGATGCCCAACTGCATTATACTAATGGTCTGCTAGATAATGTCTAGGAGCAGAAGAGGTGAAAAGTGATTTGGTCTAGTCCACTTCAGACAGAGACTTTAAGCTTGTTGCACGTCTCCTCCAAAGATAAGACACAAATTAATCCAGTCAGGTCGCAGAACAAAATGAAAAAACACAGAAAATTAAATCAAAGTAAGTTAAAAAGGAGGGAAATATTAAGCACAGAGATAAGATGTCTAGTGATAAGGTGTTAATATGCAGGAGAGAAGGAGAGAGAATGAAGAAGAGATAAGGGCTGAATGTATAATTTGTACTTTAATTGCATTTTAACCTCAGAATGGGATTCATGCTTGAGCTATACCACTGTAATCATACAGCTTCTAATAATCATCTCCAGTAGCGGCACTTGTTGGGTACTTCCTGCATTTATAGAGCACGTTCAATATCTCCTCTCACCGTTGGAAAGGCAAAAGCCTTTCCGATAGGGACATAGGAGTTATAATCTTGGTGTACCACTTTTCTTCCTCATTGCTAGAAGCGTAGGACTGTCTGCTTCCATGCTGAGCCTGTGGGTTACAGAGAGGAATGGAGAGGTCGGGTTCACCCGGGGGTTGAACAGGGAACATCAGCAAAGTCATGCCATCTTTTATTTTCAGGTCTGCTAGCAGCGACTTGTGAATTATTGAGCACATTTCCTCCCAGTTGAAAGGCTACGGAGGTGCAGGTTGTACAGAAAGACTGGGGCTGAGAGTGAGACAGGGCTCACCTTTGCTAGGCTGCCATGTATACAAATTTCACTTGGCATATTTTATTTAAACCACAAAGACACGGTTAGCAAACAGGAAAAAGGGACAACGTGAGGTAGAAAATGAATATGCACTGGGACCGGCGGCATACAAATGAATCAGCTGTGTTTGTGTTTGAATCAGCTGTGTTTGTCTCACCTTAATGCAGTGGTTGTCAATCCTGGTCCTGGGGACACAAATGGGTGCACATTTTTGTTTTTGCCCTAGCACTACACACCTGATTCAAATCATCAAAGCCTTTTGATGAGTTGATAATTTGAATCAGCTGTGTAGTGCTAGGGTAAAAACACCCCTTTGTGTCCCCAGGACCAGGGTTGAGAACCAGTCCCTTAAAGGACCTATCAGGTGCATTGTTTTGAATGTGATTTCTCACCTGTGAATCCAGGTGCTTATGAGAGACTCATTTGGACAACAGACTGATCAAATTCATTTAGAGATGATCTTCTCTGTTATCTATAAGTTTGTGGATTTGAATACGGAATGAATAATGTGTCTGGGGAAAAATACAATGTAATTGACTCAAACAATTGTCTGGAAGACGCAATGTCTAGAACTTAGTGAAATTGGTTGGTGCAGTGTCAAATGTCTGTTTTCAACAGTACCATGGTACTGGTTGTTCACATTGGGCACTGAAGACTCTCAGTAACCCAAGATGTGACATCTTCTCACAGCTAAACAGGAGGTTGAGTAGGAAACAGGAGGTTGAGTAGGGTCTCACCTTACTCTCTCTCTTTTATCATCTGACTGGTGGTGATTCTGTAAGAGCTGTGTTATGGTTGCACTTGCCTCCGCCAATACTATTAGAAAAAAGGGTTCCAAAAGGGTTATTTGGTTGTTCCCATAGGATAACCCTTTTTGGTTCTAGGTAGAACCCTTTTGGTTTAGATGTAGAAGTGTCTGTGGAAAGGGTTCTACCTGTATCCAAAAGGTTTCTGCCTGGAACCTAAAAGGGTTCTACAAAGGGTTATCCTATAGGGACTGTCAAATAACCTGTTAAGGTTCTAGATAGCACTTTTTTTTCTAAGAGTGGAGCAAAGCCCAAAGCACTGAGGTACACTGCCTCTCTCCCTTCTTCTCATTGTGGTCTTGTCTGGCTCCCACCCTGTCGTGACTGAAACATAGCATCCCAGATGCATTTCAATCACTCCGTCGGGGAAATATAAAAAGAGACTCTCTTTTGACTCTGATAAGCAATAATCGAAGACAAATGACATTCCTTGATTATTATTAAAAAGAAAAGTGTCTATGTCATTGAAGGAAGATGTGATCAGTTAAGGCCTCATTTGAAATAAATTGTATTTGATTGGCTGAAGGTGTGATTAAAAACAAGTCCTTGCCATACTCTGGAGTATTATACAATACAGTAATTGGATACATTATACCAAAGAGAATATTGAGCAGTGTATGGAAAGAAACTTGTTGGTTCTTTTTTTTCTCATCTTCTTTTCATTTCTCTCTAGATGTTTTCAGCTTGTTAGTATTACCAATTATTGGACAAACATAGCCTGTTCTTGTATGACGCTGTGGTTGACAATTTAATAAACAAATGCAACTCCCTGCCCGATACTCAATGTTTCTACTCTTTTCTGGTCTCACACTCTATTTCTCATGTGTCTGTCAATAAAACAATTTCTAAATATTAAAGGATTGTGACTTTCCATTCCCTGCTCTCATATACACTGAGGGTACAACACATTAGGAACACCTTTTTAATATTGAGTTGCAGTCCTTTTGCCCTCACAACAGCCTCAATTCGTCAGGGCATGGACTACAAGGTGTCGAAAGCGTTCCACAGGAATGCTGGCCCATGTTGACGCCAATCGAAAGCTTTCCACTGGGTTGCTGGCCCATGTTGACTCCAATGCTTCCCGCAGTTGTGTCAAGTTGGCTGGATGTCCTTTCGGTGATGGACCACTCTTGATACACACAGGAAACTGTTGAGCGTGAAAACCCCAGCAGCTTTACAGTTCTTGACACACTCAAACGGCGTGCTTTGCACCTACTACCACACCCCATTCAAAGGCACTTAAATCTTTTGTCTTGCCCATTCACCCTCTGAATCGCACAATCCATGTCTCAATTAGGCTTAGACATCCTTCTTTAACCTGTCTTCTCTCCTTCATCTACTCTGATTGACATGGATTTAACAAGTGACATCAATAAGGGATCATAGCTTTCACCTGGATTCACCTGATCAGCCTGTCATGGAAAGTGTATGTTTTGTACACTCAGTGTATGAGTGCCAGCAAACCCTCATCTAACTACAAACACAAAGACTACCACATACAGATGTAGGATCTTCATTTGATCACTCTTTTGTTGCTCAGAATTTTCCTGCACCGCAGGAAATGCAGATGAGCTTTGTGATTTACATAAATTCACTGAAAACCCAAATAAACACATGTATATATTAACAGTACTGCACTTTTCATGTAGCCTACTTTTGGCCAATTCATAGCCTATCCACCAATCAAGCAACATTATAGACTACGTGTTGCAGTGACAGTATAGGTCACATTAATATCCTACATCTATTCAGTAAGTGACACAGATACAGTGCCTTGCAAAATAATTCACCCCCTTGGCGTTTTTCCTATTTTGTTTCATTACAACCTGCAATTTAACCTCTCTGGGTAGGGGGCAGTATTTTCATGTCCGGATGAAAAGCTTGCCCAGAGTAAACTGCCTGCTACTCAAGCCCAGATGCTAGGATATGCATAATATTGTGGATTTGGATAGAAAACACTATGAAGTTTCTAAAACTGTTTGAATGATGTCTGTGAGAATGACAGAACTCATATGGCAGGCAAAAACCTGAGAAAAAACCCAACCAGGAAGTGGGAAATCTGAGGTTTGTAGTTTTTCAACTCTTTGCTTATCCAAGATACAGTGGAAATGGGGTCATATTGCACTCCCTAAGGCTTCCACTAGATGTCAACAATCTTTAGAACCTTGTTTGAGGCTTCTACTGTGAAGTGGGGGCGAATGAGAGAGGAATGAGTCAGAGGTCTGCCAGAGAGCCACGAGCTGACCATGCGCATTCACGTGAGAGAGTTAGTTTGCGTTCCATTGCATTTCTGAAGACAAAGGAATTCTTCGGTTGGAACATTATTGAAGATTTATGTTAAAAACATCCTAAAGATTGATTCTATAACATCGTTTGACATGTTTCTACGGACTGTAATGGAACTTTTTGACTTTTCGTCTGCACCTAGTGATCGCGCATCATGAATTTTGATTACTAGGCTAAACGCGCAAACAAAAAGGAGGTATTTGGACATAAATGATGGACTTCATCGAACAAAATAAACATTTATTGTCGAACTGGGATTCTTGGGAGTGCATTCTGATGAAGATCATCAAAGGTAAGTGAATATTTATAATGCTATTTCTGACTTCTGTTGACTACACAACATGGCGGATATCTGTTTGGGTTGTGTTGGTCTCTGAGCGCTGTACTCAGATTATTGCATGGTGTGCTTTTTCCGTACAGTTTTTTGGAAATCTTACACAGCGGTTGTATTAAGGAGAAGTGGATCTAAAATTCCATGCATAACAGTTGTATCTTTTAGCAATGTTTATTATGAGTATTTCTGTAAATTCACCGGATGTTTTGGAAATACTGAACATAACGCGCCGATGTAAACTCAGATTTTACATAAATATGAACTTTACCGAACAAAACATACATGTATTGTGTAACATGAAGTCCTATGAGTGTCATCTGATGAAGATCATCAAAGGTTAGTGATTAATTTTATCTCCATTCCTGCTTTTTGTGACTCCTTTCTTTGGCTGAAAAATGGCTGTGTTTTTCTGTGACTTGGCTCTGACCTAACATAATCGTTTGGTGTGCTTTCGTCGTAAAGCCTTTTTGAAATCGGACACTGTGGCTGGATTTACAACAAGTGTATCTTTAAAATTGTGTAAATACTTGTATGTTTGAGGAATTTTAATTATGGGATTTCTGTTGTTTTGAATTTGGCGCGCTGCAGTTTCACTGGCTGTTGACGAGGTGAGACGCTACAGTCCCACATACCCTAGAGAGGTTAAATTGATTTTTATTTGAATTTCATGTAATGGACATACGCATAATAGTCCAAATTGGTGAAGTGAAATGAAATGTAAAAAATTACTTGTTTCAAAAAATTCAAAAAAATCTATTTATTTTAAAGTGGTGCGTGCATATGTATTCAGCCTCTCTGCTATGAAGCTCCTAAATAAGATCTGGTGCATCCAATTACCTTCAGAAGTCACATAATTCGTTAAATAAAGTCCACTTGTGTGCAATCTAAGTGTCACATGATCTCAGTATACATACACCTGTTCTGAAAGGCCCCAGAGTCTGCAACACCACTAAGCAAGGGGCACCACCAAGCAGGCGGCACTATGAGGAGCTCTCCAAACAGGTCAGGGACAAAGTTGTGGAGAAGTACAGATAAGGGTTTGGTTACAAAAAAATATCTCACGGCGCACCATTAAATCCATTATTGAAAATGGAAAGAATATGGCTGTCACGTCTGCATTCCCCCGCCCCCCCATGTGCTTGAGGGCGTCGGGCTGCCCTGCATTACTCACTCCTATCATCTATTACGCACACCTGCCTTCGCTCGTCACGTGCATCAGCGATATTGGACTCACCTGGACTCAATCATCATCTGTTTATTTCCTCCCCTAAATTTGTCAGTTCCCTTAATCTGTTCTCTGCTGATGCATTGATTGTCTTTTGTTTGTGTTACCTGTTTGCTGATGCTGTTCCTTTCTCTTTCCATGTCCGTTATTAATTAAATGTTTTACTCCCCATACCTGCTTCGTCTCTCCAGCGTCATCCACGTGACAGAATGCAGCAGCCAACAACACAAAGCATCGGTGAGTACTGGCGTTCCGGTTGGTATGGTGGCATCGGCTCTGGGTCGCCACCGACGGAACCGGGGTCGTCAGGCTTCCACGCCCTAGCTGGCTCGAGAGGTTTCCTTGCCCGGGTTGGCTCGGATGGCGCCCATCCCACATCGGGCCTCAGCCGGATCGTCAGTTCTTGTTCGCCCAGCTGGTCCAGGAGTTTTTTTTGTTTGTTTTTTGTTTTGTTGGTGACGTCGGGGTGGATTCTGCCGCTGATGGAACCGGGGGTGCCAAAGCCAGCCCGTCGGGCTTTCACGCCATGGCTGGCTCAAGAGGTTTCCTTGCCTCGGTTGGCTCGGCGGCTTCCCATCCCACGTCACACTCCACCGGATCTTCGGGCTCCCTCTTTGCAGCGGGATCGACAGGCGTCTTGCCGCAGCCGGATCGTCGGGGGTACAGTCACCTCTGCTCCCGCTCTCGCTTGAGGGTGCTTGAGGGCGCCAGGCTGCCCTGCATCACTCACTCCTATCATCTATTACGCACACCTGCCTTCCCTCATCATGCGCATCAGCGATATTGAACTCACCTGGACTCACTCATCATCTGTTTATTTCCTCCCCTATATTTGTCAGTTCCCTTGCTCTGTTCCCCGCTGCTGCATTGATTGTCTTTTGTTTGTGTTACCTGTTTGCTGACGCTGTTCCTGTCTCGTTCCATGTCCGTTATTTATTACATTTTTTACTCCCTGTACCTGCTTTGTCTCTCCAGCGCCATCCACGTGACTGTGGAACCACAGCAAACCTGCCAAGAGAGGGCCGCCCACCAAAACTCACGGGCCATGCAAGGCGGGCATTAGTCAGAGGCAACAAAGACACCAAAGATAACCCTGAAGGAGCTGCAAAGCTCCACCCCGGAGATTGGCGTACCTGTCCATAGGACCATTTTAAGTCGTACACTCCACAGAGCTGGTCTTTACAGAAGAGTGGCCAGAAAAAAAGCCATTGCTTATTAAGGAAAAAAATAAGCAAACACGTTTGATGTTCGCCAAAAAGCATGTGGGAGACTCCACAAACATTTGGAAGAAGCTCCTCTGGTCAGATGAGACTAAAATGTAGCCTTTTGGCCATCAAGGAAAACACTATGTTTGGTGCTAACCCAACACCTCTCATCACCCCGAGAACACCATCCCCACAGTGAAGCATGGTGGTGGCACCATCATGCTGTGGGGATGTTTTTCATCGGCCGGGACTGGGAAACTGGTCAGAATTGAAGGAATGATGGATGGCGTTAAATACAGGGAAATTCTTGAGGGAAACCTGTTTCAGTCTTCCAGGGATTTGAGACTGGGACGAAGGTTCACCTTCCAGCAGGACAATGACCCTAAGCATACTGCTAAAGCAACACTCAAGTAGTTTAAGGGGAAACATTTAAACGTATTGGAATGGCATAGCCCAGACCTCAAAGCCCAGACCTCAATCCAATTGAGAATATGCGGTATGACTTAAAGATTGCTGTACACCAGCGCAACCCATCCAACTTGAAGGAGCTGTAGCAGTTTTGCCTTGAAGAATGGGCAAAAATCCCAGTGGCTAGATGTGCCAAGCTTATAGAGACGTACCCCAAGAGACTTGTAGCTGTAATTGCTGCAAAAGGTGACTCTACAAAGTATTGACGTTGGGGGGGGTGAATAGTTATGTACGCTCAAGTGTTCTGTTTTTTTGTCTTATTTCTTGTTTGTTTCACAATAAAAAATATTTCTCAGTAGACATGTTGTGTAAATCAAATGATACAACCCCCCCCAAAATCAAGTTTAATTCCAGGTTGTAAGGCAACAAAATAGGAAAAATGCCAAGGGGGGTGAATACTTTTGCAAGACACTGTATACCTATTTTCAGAGAGTGCTGTACTTATCTGAGCCCATTCTGAACTATTGAGAGAGAAGGAGAAACTATAGTAGCTTTAAAGTGTGTAATGCTGTCCGGGCCAGGGCTAGATGGATACTCCAGAGTGTAGGGAGCGTAAGGGCCAAGCCGCTTGTGAATGGCGCTCGCTCTTGTCATCCCTGTGTAGGTGTCAAGCTGCCCCGTTGAGCCTGATCTGATGGCTTGCTCCGCTCTTGAGAAAATGGCTCTCTGAGAGTCCTTCTTCAGCTCGAGCTGTTCCAGCAGGTCTCCTAACCTGAGAGTTCAGGGGGGCTGAATGCTAGCTGTGTGGCTACCCTCATGCTGGATCAAGCCCACTTGGCCACGCGGTATGAGGTTTTGTGAAGTGAAGCAGTTAAGAGGACGGAGTCAAGACAATATATCCATTGTCCACTTTGCCCAGAATGCCATTTTATGCTCAAAAAATGTGTTGCAATCTGGTAGGATATACAATAATTGAAAAGTCATGTCACAGTTGTAGAAATGGATTACTGTGCCCCATCTTTACATAGACCTTAACGCTTGACTCGGGGCAGTTGCTGCATATTCGACTGTAGACCAAAAGGCCAGACAGTAACACGAGGGTAAATTGTTTTGATCCATAATCTATCTTGTGTAGCTTGGGCACCATAACTGCTTTTTCAAAATGTCAAATGTTCTATATCTGTTGTTAAATCAAGAGACTTGATAAATGTTCATTATAAAGGCACACAAAACCAGAATAGCACTTAAACAATCCAGAGGAGGAATTATTGACGAAAATACAGAGCATAGAGCACATGAGTAGTCAGCTGGTGAGTGCTGCTTTCTCTCTCTTCCCTCTCTCTCTCTCTCTCTTCCCTCTCTCTCTTTCCTCTCTCTCTTTTCTCTCTCTCACACACACTCTCAAACACAATAGGCGGTCTCTCCTCCAGATCCTTCAGTTTAGGAAATATGACATGTGTATGAGGTGGCAGTACTTGTGTGCTACAGTGTAAACATTACTAAGGCAGGTTTGATTGAATCTGATGGCTAGGGACAGATCTTCGTATCCTGTATCTGTTCCTATGTTAAGATAACTCTGTGTAATAGGATTATCTCCTTTCGCCAGTGTTCAAAGCTTACAACTCTCAGCCCCCTGGGATTATACCACCTCAGCCTAATGAAAGGCCCCCTGCCTACCACAGCACAAAATGCTCAAATGCTAAACATGCTAATGTTCTTTTCACCAGATCAAACTTAAGGCAGTTACCTGACATTTCCCAACGTCCACCATTTCATAATTTAAATAATCTAGAAGAGTACTACCAATCCAAAGTGCTGTTGTGCAAATCCAACTGCACAAGTATTATAAGGATTTCTATCTGTAAAAGGCTATATCATAATGGTAGATTAGGCTATGATATAATACCATAATGTCCTACCATTTTGATGTTTGTCTCTAAAGTCATAAAAATATATTAACAACAAGAAATGATACACTGCCATTTCAATATAGTGTGATAGTACAGTAGACTAAAGTATATTGTTTCATACTACACAAAATAGTTTCCCACACTGTAACTTCTGAACTTTTCCATTAGAATGTGACTGGCGGTGCTAACTGAGTCTGTTGATGCCCTGCACATGTTGTGATGTGTGTCCCCACATCCTCAGATGAACCTGAGGCCTTATATTTATATCTATCTCCTGCCTACAGAGCTTTGTGCATCAGGCTCCATTGGTTAGTGAGATATACACCTCGTTCTACAACCCCCCTCCCATGTTTGTTCCTGCTAATTAATGACTGTGGCGCTAATTAAAACCAGAGCAGCTTTCAATACCTTCTGCCTCCTTCAGAGAAATATCACATTTCCATTTACTTGTCCCAGAGACTAATGAACATTCTGGTGCAGGTTTTCAGGCTAGAAACACAGTGGCAGGAAACTGCGCCAAGTGGGATTGGGAGAGAGTGTGTCGTCATAACCAGAGGGCAACATGAGAGAGACACAGGAAGGAGACAGGCCTGCCATGAGATTTGTGTGACTGAATATGCAATGATTGCCAAGGAAAAACACATGTACTGTACGCACATAATATGCAAAAATAAAATATATTCACATGCATTTCCCATTATACCATGGGAAAGAAGTACAAATAAATGCAATGAGCATACACAAATATACACTATATAGCCAAGTATCTGGACACTTGTTCAGAACATCTCATTCCAAAATCATGGGCATTAATATGGAGTTGATCTCCCCTTTGCTGCTATAACAGCCTCCACTAGATGTTGGAAAATTGCTGCTGGGACTTGCTTCCATCCAGCCACAAGAGCATTAGTGAGGTCAGACACTGATGTTGGGCAATTAGGCTTGGCTCGCAGTCGGCGTTTCAATTCATCCCAAAGGTGTTCAATGGGGTTCAGGTCAGGGCTCTGTGTATGCCAGTCAAGTTCTTCCACACCGATCCCGACAAACCATTTCTGTATGGCTCTCGCTTTGTGCACTGCTGAAACAGGAAAAGGCCTTCCCCAAACTGTTGCCAAGTTCAAATCAAATCGTATTAGTCACATGCGCCGAATACAACAGGTGTACTACTTGAAATGTGAAATGCCAAACGTGAAATGCCTACAAGCCCTTAACCAACAATGCAGTTTTAAGAAAATAGAGTTAAGAAAATATTTATTAAAGAAACTAAAGTAAAAAATAATAACATTCATAAATAAAAAGTAACACAATAAAATAACAATACTGAGAGGCTATATGTGCGGGGGAAGCACAGAATCAAGTAGAATGTTATTGTGTGCTGTAGCCTTAAAATGTCCCTTCACTGGAACTCAGGGGCCTAGCCCGAACCATTAAAAACAACCCTAGAGCATTATTCCTCATCCACAAAACTTTACAGTTGGCACTATGCATTGGGGCAGGTAGTGTTCTCCTGGCATTCGCCAAACCCAGATTCATCCGTCGGACTGCCAGATGGTGAAGTGGGATTCATCACTCCAGAGAACGGGTTTCCACTGCTCCAGAGTCCAATGATGGCAAGTTTTACACCACTTCAGCCGACCCTTGGCATTGCACATGGTGATCTTAGGCTTGTGTGCTGCTACTCAGGCCATGGACACCCATTTCATGAAGCTCCCGACGAACAGTTCTTGTCCTGCAGTTGCTCGGTTGCAACACTCTGTAGTGAGTGTTGCAACCGAGAACAGGCGATTTCTACATGCTACGCACTCATCGGTCCCATTCTGTGAGCTTGTGTGGCCTACCACTTCACGGCTGTGCTGTTGTTGCTCCTAGACGTTTCCACTTCACAATAACAGCACTTACATTTGACCAGGGCAGCTCTAGCACGGCAGAAATTTCATGAACTGACTTGTTGGAATGGAGGCGTCCTATGACGGTGCCACATTGAAAGTCACTGAGCTCTTCAGTACGGGCCATTCCAATGCCAATGTTTGTCTATGGAGATTGCATGGCTGCATGCGCGGTTTTGTATACCTGTCAGCAACGGGTGTGGCTGAAATAGCCGAATCCACAAATTTGAACGGGTGTCCAGATAGTGTATTATGCAGTCGAAGGACACTGATTCTTGTAAACATTCTCATGCGTTCACCGTAGAAAGCAATGATGCAGTTTGGTCTTGAGTCTTGATTAACCTGCTTGCTAAGCAACCTGCAGGGCCCATTTGAAACACACTGCAGTTTTATTGTCTCTCTCAAGGAATCGGAGTGAACTCACAATGATTTGCCTTGAGCACCGTGATGTGTGTGTGTGTGTGTGTGTGTGTGTGTGTGTGTGTGTGTGTGTGTGTGTGTGTGTGTGTGTGTGTGTGTGTGTGTGTGTGTGTGTGTGTGTGTGTGTGTGTGTGTGTGTGTGCGTGCGTGCGTGCGTGCGTGCGTGCGTGCGTGCGTGCGTGCGTGCGTGCGTGCGTGCGTGCGTGCGTGCGTGCGCGTCCACATACATGTGTATGAAGACCTAATCCTTCTCTATCTCGCTCTCTCTCTGTGTCTCTCTCTCCTCTTTACCATCCCCTGGTTTCTTCTGACAATTTAATCACAGTCTCTCTCTCTGTCCTCTACAATTCCCTGGTTTCTTCAGACCATTTAATCACAAAGTCTCTCTCTGTCCTCTTTACAATCCCCTGGTTTCTTCAGACAATTTAATCACTACGTCTCTCTCTCTCTTTTCTCTTTACCATCGCCTGGATTATTCAGACCATTTAATCACAACATCTTACTGCCTTTTGCTTACCCAGTTCCTCCTAATGGCCTCCAGTTCTTCCTTACCGCCACCACCAAAACTCCATTCTTTTAATGATCTGCTTCTCCTCCAATTTGTGCAACGAGGGGGGCCTCTTCTTGAAGTTTTACGATAGTCAGGGTCGCCGACATCGACTGTCAGAGAACCTGCTAATTTACAAAGAGATTCCAGAGAATTAAAAATACATTCGTTAAAAGTCATCGGTTTGAAAGTTTCTTGTCATGTTCTCTGAACCCGGTAGGAAGGGACTTTCTGATTAGGGACAGCTATCCATCAGTACGTGGATTGAGAATATTAACAGGCTCCTTCCATCTGGCTCCTGGAGTATGGGAAATGTTTAATGCTGAACAAATGTGACTCATATAATAAATGTTATCGGGCCGCAACCCTGACTTACTTTACATTTAGCTTTAAAGAAATATTAATGAATTGAGCATTACTGAGTCATGGTGTGGGCACATTTTCCAGCAAAGCTCATACTTATCAATGCATGAGTTTCATGCATGAATATGTGTAAAAAAGCAGGTCTGCCTAATGATTGAAAATTAAGCTTTAGCACCTAAAGCCCCTAGACAAAAGAAGCTGTGTTTAAACAAGCTCTGAGCCTTTGGAGGACAGTTCAAGCTTTGATACAGTATGTCAAACATAGGCCTGGTGTAAGCCTCTTAGCATTGTATGCAGTTTCTATGCTCTGGTTTTATATACCTATCAGCAACGGGTGTGGCTGAAATAGTTGAATCCACTAATTTGAACTAGTGTCCAGATAGTGTATTATACAGTCAAAGGACACCAATTCTTGTACACATTCTCATGCGTTCACCGTAGAAAGCAATGATGCTGTTTGGTCTTGAGTCTTGATTAACCTGCTTGCTAAGAAACCTGCAGGGCCCATTTGAAACACACTGCTGTTTTATTGTGTCTCTCTCAAGGAATCGGAGTGAACACACAATGATTTGAATGATAACATGTTTCTGTGCTCTGTGTGGAAAGGTCATATATGAATGCTGTATGTGCTAGAGTGGTTGGTCCTGAGGACAGGGTTATATAGTATGTTCCTAACTGTCTGGCACAGGGATTAGGGCTGAGAGTTTCAGAGAAGTCAAAGAGCAAGAGAGAAAGAGTGAGCAAATAGAGAAGGAAGAGATTGATTCCATGCATATTTCCTTTGTGATGCTCCTGGCCACCTGACACAGATAAAATAGAGTGAACATTAATTGTATCATGAAACAGGATAGTCTATTGCCAGCCATGTACCATAGCCCCTAACCACTTTTTTGCACACATTTCTCAATGTTCTAAACCTGCTTCACCCCAAGTTCCCAATGTGTTGACTGAAATGTATTTTTATTCACAGGTGTAGAGAAGGCTACCAGGGTATACGCTGCGACCAGTTCCTGCCCAAGACCGACTCCATCTTATCTGATCCAAGTAAGAACATTTCCTTAATCCTCCAATTAGAACTAAACTCAACCTCCAGAAAGAGTGACTTGTATTGCAGCCCATTGTTTCTGTGGATTCAGGTCTACATTTATATTAGAGCTTTTACTTGAAGTGATTTCAGATTGGCTAAACATGAACATTACAGGGCATTGTCTGTTCTCAATTATCAAGAGAGCACAGCCTGTGCTATATTTGAAAAGTCCCATCAGTAATCTTTCTCAGTTTGATGGCCCTGACTACATGTACAGGACGTCTGCTGTAATAGAAACACTGACTACGGGTCCCCACTGATGCTCTACAGACAATGTGCTCATTTATTAACTGGGTCGTTCGAGCCCTAAATGCTGATTGGCTGACAGCCGTGGTATATCAGACCATATACCAAGGGTATGACAAAATATTTATTTTTACTGCTCTAATTACGTTGGTAACCAGTTTATAATAGCAATAAGGCACCTCGGGGGTTTGTGGTAAATGGCCAATATACCACGGCTGTGTCCAGGCACTCCACGATGCGTCGTACATAAGAACAGCCCTTAGCCGTGGTATATTGGCCATATACTACACCCCCTTGTGCCATATTGCTTAATTATGCCATGATTAGGAAAAAAACACATGAATAAAATAATTTCATTGCCAGTTTCTGAAGAATCTGTCTCTAACTGTGAATGGTCTCTCTATTCATCACACCTAAACTCCCCCTACAGAACATATTAGGTAGGCTAGTGCAATCCTATCAAAGCAGATATTTCCTGCCTTTATGATAAAGTGAT